>NC_134363.1:54266062-54308562 GCF_048569485.1 Anomaloglossus baeobatrachus | reverse complement strand
TTGGCTGTATGCTTGGGGTCATTGTCTGTACTATGAAGCGCCGTCCGATCAACTTTGCGGCATTTGGCTGAATCTGGGCTGAAAGTATATCCCGGTACACTTCAGAATTCATCCGGCTACTCTTGTCTGCTGTTATGTCATCAATAAACACAAGTGACCCAGTGCCATTGAAAGCCATGCATGCCCATGCCATCACGTTGCCTCCACCATGTTTTACAGAGGATGTGGTGTGCCTTGGATCATGTGCCGTTCCCTTTCTTCTCCAAACTTTTTTCTTCCCATCATTCTGGTACAGGTTGATCTTTGTCTCATCTGTCCATAGAATACTTTTCCAGAACTGAGCTGGCTTCATGAGGTGTTTTTGCAAATTTAACTCTGGCCTGTCTATTTTTGGCATTGATGAATGGTTTGCATCTAGATGTGAACCCTTTGTATTTACTTTCATGGAGTCTTCTCTTTACTGTTGACTTAGAGACAGATACACCTACTTCACTGAGAGTGTTCTGGACTTCAGTTGATGTTGTGAACGGGTTCTTCTTCACCAAAGAAAGTATGCGGCGATCATCCACCACTGTTGTCATCCGTGGACGCCCAGGCCTTTTTGAGTTCCCAAGCTCACCAGTCAATTCCTTTTTTCTCAGAATGTACCCGACTGTTGATTTTGCTACTCCAAGCATGTCTGCTATCTCTCTGATGGATTTTTTTCTTTTTTTTCAGCCTCAGGATGTTCTGCTTCACCTCAATTGAGAGTTCCTTAGACCGCATGTTGTCTGGTCACAGCAACAGCTTCCAAATGCAAAACCACACACCTGTAATCAACCCCAGACATTTTAACTACTTCAGTGATTACAGGTTAACGAGGGAGACGCCTTCAGAGTTAATTGCAGCCCTTAAAGTCCCTTGTCCAATTACTTTTGGTCCCTTTAAAAAGAGGAGGCTATGCATTACATATATATAATTGTATTTCTGAACATGTTTTTGTAAACAGCTAAAATAACAAAACTTGTGTCACTGTCCAAATATTTCTGGACCTAACTGTATATATGTGTGTGTGTGTGTGTGTGTGTGTGTGTGTGTGTGTATGTGTATATATATATATATATATATATATATATATATATATATATATATATATATATATATATATATATATATATATATATATATATATATATATATATATATATATATATATATATATATATATATATATATATATATATATATATAAGTTTCTCCTTTAAAACGCCTTTCAAATGACATTACACTGCTTAAATGTTATTAAAAGGGATTGGCCACTATTTTATTTATGCCCAATCCTTAGTATAGGCCATCAATATTCGCTTGATGAGGATGTGACACCCTTTGCCCCCCGTCAATCAGTTGATATCGGCAGAAAGCTATGGGAAGTTGCTGGAATACAGCAGCTCAGTTGTTTCCATAGTGGCCGCTAATGGGTACTGCATATCACATACATAGGCGGTGGAGCTGTACACCCGGCTGTGGTCACTGTAGTTCGGTGGAGCTGCCGTGTTGCTGCAGTGTCTGAACTTCCAGCCACCGGTGATAATGGCTGATCTGTGGGGGTGCGGTGGATTATTAATGACATAGAAATCACCAGTACATCGTAGATTTTTCAGAGCAAATTATTTGACATGAATTTTCCCTAGACGTTCTGCAATATTTCGGTATAAGGGAACAAACCCCAAATCCTTACCTGACCCACCCTCAGGGAAAAGTATAGCAAGTAACGCATGTGTAAGAAAGACAAAAAATTTATTGTGGTGTCATACTGAAGTCCCAATAGATTAACAGCCATACAGTGGTGCAGGAGGGATCCACTGGATTGATCTAGAGGAGCGGATTCCACTGCTGAACATTGCTACGCTGGCTGCACCGGCATTGTGATCGTCAGCACCTGCAAAATACATCACGTTTTACTGAAGATCGAAGACCACAAATGATACACACAGAACGGGGTCGGCCTCTATATACACAGATATCCGACATGTTCTTCTTCCCATCCACTGCAACATAGGGGGAAAGTTGGGACATATATAGTTTGGAGAACATTCATCTGTTGCTTGGTCACTTTAATTCAGGAACATAAGACACCAGAGATGCTGGATATCGATTTGTAGGACCGGAAGCAGCGACTACATGGGTAATCTGTGGCCTCTGTGTGAATTGCCTCCTGCCAGCCGGCATCTGTAGCTCTGGTTTTCATTAGCCAGGTTCATGTGGGCACTATACAGCAGCAATGACATCGCGTCAGGGCGGCTAATCAAAAAACGCGCCCCTGTCCAGAGCCTACAGATTACCGACGTGGCTGCTGGATTGGGTCCTGCAAATCAACTCAACATCCCTACCAGAAAAATATATTGGACTAGCTGTAGTACCCAGGCGTTGTCTGGGATAGTAACTGCGGCTGTGTGCGTCTGTCTCTGTCTCTTTCCCTGCCCGACTGCCTCTTTCCCTGCCGGCCTTGCCTCTTTCCCTGCCGGCCTTGCCTCTTTCCCTGCCGGCCTTGCCTCTTTCCCTGCCGGCCTTGCCTCTTTCCCTGCCGGCCTGCCTCTTTCCCCTCTGTCTCTTTGACTGTCTGTCTCTCTCTCTCTCTCTCTGACTGTTTGTCTGTCTGTCTCTTTCCCTGTCTGCCTCTTACTTTGTCTCTCTCGCTCTCTCTCTGTCTCCCCACTGACATCTGATTACCTTGCACATAAGCTTCTTTATAACAACAAGTTATTTTGTTCCTCTAGCAACCAATCACAGCTGCTATTAATAACCTTTAGCTCGCAGCTCCATTGACTTTATGGGAGGCAGGTTTTATGGAGAAAAACTGTTAAGCGCGGGGTTATATTTTACCATCAAAATATAGTCTATGACGATCCCTGAGTCACATGGGACGTCTGTGCAAAATTTCGTGATTGTAAATGCAACGGTGCGGATTCCTTTAACGAACACACACAGCTTTATATATTAGATTGTACATTATATACATTTCTGCTCTACATTAATGTCACCCATAGAGACGAGCAGTTGGATTTGTGCAGCCCTGGTCCGGCATCCAGTCTGGTCCTCCATGTCAGCCAGTCTTCACTTCTGCACCCGGCATTGAAGGAGCCTCAGCACGTTGCAGGGTCTAATTTAGCATCAGAGGCATCCAGTATGGCGGTTGCAGAAGTGAAGAGTGGCTGTCAAGACGCCGGATCACTGCAGCACAAATGCAATTGCTCATCTCATTTTATTTATTGAATTTTCTCAGAGAAACCCTGTACAGTACCTGCCCATGATCAGGAGATACTGAGTCCTAGATGCAGTGTCATGCCTCTTCCGAAAGCACTTGTGTTCTCCGCAGAACACCGCAGCGGTCCGTGCCCACGATCAAGGTTCTGGGTGCAGCGGATTTTCGCTGTGTTTTGCTGCTGTGTTTCGGAATGCACCTCAGTGGGCTGTAATACATGGCGGCTTTTCTGCTGTAGTCTCACCTTACTGTCCTTGTTGAACTGCGCTCCGCTTTGTTCTTGGATGATATTATAAGGGATGAAGACGTCTAGATGATACAAATCAGGGCGTCCGACTAACACTATTCTGTCTTCACCCAAGTCCAAGACAAGAGATCTAGCAGAAGACTGGAGAGAGAAGACCGGGTTAGTAATAATGCTCATGGCGCTGAAGCCGATCACACAAGAAGGGAACAAAAATATGATTGGATTTTATCTCGATATGTGGCCAACTAAAGGTTTCTGAGCAGCTGCAGACTAAACACAAACATTAAGTGAGGCATAAGGAAGAGTAGCAACGTTATGGCTAATGCACCCTACATCAGGCACAAAGCTGTAGCGTCAGGGGACCCTTTGGTTATATGGAGAAATCCATGGTCATTTATGGTCCCAATAGTCACCAGACTACATGCAGACGTCTGGAGACTACTGGGCTGCTTTTTTGGAAACATAACTGACCCCTCCATATAACCAAGTGGGTCACCGTATCCTGCAGACTTCAGTCTGACGACGGGTACATCACCTGAAATGTGGCTTCTCTTCATTATAACTCACTTAGTGTGGTGTGAATCATGTATATGAGGAAAATCAAAACGAAATATATATTTCAAGTATTTGCTGTGCCCTCCAGGGTGCGATTCCTCCAAACAACTGCTTAAAGGGAACCTGTCATTTGGGCCCTATAACCTGCAGCCACCACCAGTGAGCTCTTATATACAGCATTCTAGAATACTGCATATAAGAGCTTAGGCTGATCGTGAAAAACACTTTTCTCTAGCGTTTCATTGGGGGACACAGGACCATGGGTTATGCTGCTGTCACTAGGAGGCTGACACTAAGTAAACAGAAAAAGTTAGCTCCTCCCCAGCAGTATAACCCCTGAGCCGGAGGCGGGCTCAATCAGTTTTTTGCTTAGTGTCGTAGGAGGCTGATGTGGGCCGACTGGGCCCCCTTCAGCCACTTGATTTTTTGCGTATATTTTTTCATTTTTTTCTCGGCGACGCTCGTCGCTCTCATCTGTTGGAATTCTCTTTTTCTGCAGGTATCGTTTCTCTACCTCAGCTCTCGCAGCCCGTGTGGGTACCACTCCCCTGGGTCGCAGAGGCTTGAGTCGTCGGGCCCTCTCCCCCGTCCAATTCCACGGTACCACTCCCGGGTTGGCACGCGGGGCTGAACTTTACTGAGCACCCCCTATTCACCCTGCGGTATCACCCCAAAGGGTGCAAGGGGCATACAGCAGGGACTGGACCTCGCAGCGCGTCTGGATTGTATGATGGGGCCCGCAGCGCTGCTACACTTCAGAGGGGCTTCCTCCCCCCACCGGCGTCCACCTCCCTGCCTGCCTGCCTGCCTCATTCTTCTCCTGCTGCCGCAGCCAGTCATCCGGTGTGCGGAGCACAGGGGCACGGGTGCAGAGCTCCACGCCTGCACACTGGCAGATGCGACGCCGCCCTTCAGGTAGGACACCCTCTCCTACCTTCTCCCGGGCGGATGCAATCTTTAGGCCCCGGTCCGGGCCTACTCACCGGGCGCCCCCACGTCCCCATCCGGTCATCGGGCGGCTGCTAAAATTTAGGCCCCGGTCTGGGCCTAGTCGCCTGGCACCCCGGCCACGTCCGCGGAGCTCCCTGCCGACATCCGAGGTCGGGAGGGTCCGCATCGCCGCTGCGCCGCCGCCGCTTCGTGAGTGGGTCCGCCGGCGCTGCCTCTGCCCGCGGCGGCAGCTTCCAAATTTAGTCCCCGGTCTGGGCCTAGCCGCCTGGCACCCCGGCCACGTCCGCGGAGCTCCCTGCCGACATCCGAGGTCGGGGGGATCCGCATCGCTACTGCGCCGCCGCCGCTTCGTGAGTGGGTCCGCCGGCGCTGCCTCTGCCCGCAGCGGCAGCTTCAAAATTTAGTCCCCGGCTTCGGCCCTGTCTTCGGCGTCCCAGGCCCGCCTCCCACGCAGCGCTATTGGCCGCCGGCCTCTCTGCCTCCGCCCTCCGCTCTGCTCCAGGCATCACTAGGGGGGTGGTGGATAGTTTTTCCCGCTCTCTTGGGTCCGCCTCCAGCCCCCTCAGCGTCCATTTTAAATAAAAAAAAAAAAAAAAAAAAAAAAAAAGAGGATCAGGGCAGACTCCTGATCTGCAGATTGCTGAGGCTGCAGCATCCCTTATCAGGGAAAAATGGGCCCAAAAATAGCCACAATTTTTAACGATAAAAAACCTACTATGTTCATGGGTTGAGTTATTACTATATATGTAGATTGAGTTTATTACCTCTTACAGGTCTCAGCTTGAGATATTTGTTTTTGGACCGGTAAGCTCAGGTCTACGCTTCCCTCAATTGTTTTTTACATCCACCGCAGCCACTGGCACTGCACGCCCCTGCTCCCCGCCCCTGCCGAATAGTTGGCGCCTGGCTCTGGCTAAATCCCTCGCTGGCGTCCCTCGGGTTGGTGCGCATGCGCTGCGTCCCTGGCCGACGCTCTGTCAGATCATCCACAGGACTGGCGCAATCCCCTCGGGGAGGTGAGTCCCATACCAGGGGCCGGTTCCTCTGCCGGAAGCGGACCCGCCAGGTCTCATCTTCTGCGGCCCCCCAGGTTTCACCTTAATCCCCAGGTCCAGACTGCCTGTCCTTCGGTAGCCTTTCGACCTCTCGGGTGATGGCCCAGGCGTTCCACCTCTGGTGAACTCCAAGCAGGACCTGGATGTTTTTGCCGCATGACAAGTAGCCTGCTAGGAATGGTGAGTCAAGCCGTAAGGCTACGGACAGCCCTCTTCTCTCTGTGCACGCAGGTCTCCTTTAAGACATTTGGAGCGGACCCTTCATGTAATCAGTGGACATCCAGAGTTCGCCGAGTTACCGCGTGATCACTGACAACAACCGGACACGAAGTTTACCAGCGGTAAGTCTTGTCAGTATCATTATGCCTTTCTCCAAGAGGGTTTTCGGACAAAATGGGCATGCTACACTGGAGTCGCTGTTTGATCACGAACAGCAACTAGACACTGCGTTTCCAGCGGTAAGTCGTGTTATTGCCATTATCATGCCCCCAAAGGGCTCCGGAGAGAGGGGGCATGTCATCTTGAAGAGTCGAATGTGGCGGGCCCCTGCGGTTTACAGGGGACATCCAGAGTTCGCCGTGCTGACTGCGTGAGCATGGTTATTTCCCAGGCACGATGTTTACCAGTGGTAAGTCCCTTTACTTGTCATTACCCCTTCTCGAAGGGGGGCTCCGAAAGGAAGAGGCGCGCTACCCTGTAATCGACCCGCCTGGGTTCCTTCTGGCTTCTCGTCCCTAACGTGACGCTCCGCAGGGTCTCCGCGGACACCCTACGCGGCGGACCACGTTCCACCTATGCCGACCCTGGACTGGTTATCATCTTCCGTGAGTACCCTCTCTTCACAGACCTGGTGTCTGACTGCGGCTCGGCCTGAGCCTCTAGCATCGGTGTGTACACCCGTCGAGACCTCTGACTCAGGATTAGGAACTGGAGTTGACGTCTAAGGAGTCGCTGACTTCCCTTCCGACTGTACGTGAACGCCCTTCGGAGATGGGCGGGGCCAGTTGCTCCCCTAGGCTACGTAAGGGAAGAGTACATCTCTTCCCGGCATTGGCCAGACGCATCAGGATCGTCCCCCTACAGCTAGGTCCCAGTCCGTTTACGCCGCACCCGTCAGGGCGCCTCTATCCCTCCAACAGTCCCTCCGCCTCGCGGGACAGTGGGCCGTTCCAGTTTTTTAAGAGCGCTTGCAGGGATCACTGTCCCTGCGCATACTACGCTACAGGGCTGCTAGGTTCACTCCGCCCAGAAACGACCTAGAGGACCAGAGTTCTCCCTTCAAGGGCCCGCGCTTGGAGGTTTAGACCGTCATCATCACTTTTCGCTACTAGGGTAGCTGAGCTACCGGAGGGAGTCCTCTCAGATCCCTACCCGGTAGATCATCTCTTAGGCACGGTATCGAGCCCGTCCACGGGTAGCTACTCCTCACGCAGGAGTAGTTTTCTACCGGGCACAGAGTCCCGCGTACCCTTTGCCATCCGCGCCCGTTTTTTTCCATCAGTTTTGCTATGCGAGCCCTCGGCAGTCTGTGGCGGGAATAGCGGCGGTGCACTTACCAGATTCATCCTTGACTCTCCAGCGGACCACTCTGAAGAACGGAGTCAGGAAGGTTCAGTCTTCGTGGGGGACTCGCCAATCCCCTCCTTGCGGACCAGTTTTCACAACTGTCCCTTGAAGCTCCCCTTTCCTCCTCTGGAGCGTGTTATCAACCGTCACCAGTCTCCCGTGCTAGGGTATCCTTCTCCCCTCCGGTTAGCCCGGTTTACAATTTATTCTCTTGGTCGGGGTGGCCCATTCAGATTCCACTCGGACCATGCCACAGCGGTGACGTGCGTCATCCTCCAGGGAGATGCAGGGAGTGTCATGGCAAGGGAAGAAGCCTAGAAGATCTTCCTCTGGGACAGGTCTCTTCACTCGCTAATCTCGGCTCCACATACCTAGCGTGGACGTTTGGACGGCCGATTCTCTCGGCAAGAAGGACCTCGCTTAGGCAAATGGCTCTTCAACAGGGAAGTCACCAGCCAATTCCCCGGCGAAGGAAGATCTCCAGTCGTGGTCCTATTGGTCTTGCGATCCCACTTTCAGGTCAATGGGGCATCGTGGGTGCCACCTGCTCTGGACTAGGTGACGATGCCCTCGACCGGTCGTGAAGCCTATTCAGGCTCTTGTGCGTCTTCCCGCGGTTTCCCATGATCTTGAGGGTTCTCAAGATGGACCAGGGCAGAGGAAGGCTCTGGAGTAGCCCAGGGGAGCATAGTTCACATATCTTGCTCAACTCCTCGCAGATGCCCCGTGACTCCTTCCAGACCGCCCAGTTCATCCGTGTCGGGGCCCCTCTCTTCTACCAGGACTCAGAAGTCCCAAGTCCAACGGGCTCACCAGTGGATCCCGGGTTCAGGCTCGGTCAGGTCTGTTGTCAAGAAGATTGCAGACAAATGGTGAGGGCTGGGGAGTCCAGTTTCCTCGAGGATTTAATTCCACTCGTACAGAGCTCCCCCGGTGGTATGAGGAGCACATCTTCCCTTCTCCTCTCTCTCCCTCCCCTCCTTCTTGCTGGCCTTCTTCCAGTCAGTTCTGGATGCGGCACTCTCGCGTTTCCCTGTATCGACCAGGTGGCTGCTCGATTGTTCGGGTTTTCAGAGTCCTCTCACTTTCCGTCCTTCGATCACGGCCGCCACTCAGGGAAGCGTCCATCTGGCTCGGCGGTATCTTCGGTCACTAGAAACGTGGGACCTTAATCCAGTGATGGTTTCGCTTCAGAGAACTCTTTTTCCCTGCTCCCACCTGTTTTGATAGGTGGGCTCCTCGTGGCCGTCTTTTGGTTACGGACGGCATCAGGGCAGGCAGCCCTCTTGTCGCCTTCCCCCCTTTTCCGGCTCCTCTAGCAGGACAAGGTGGTGCTCCGGCAGAACCCTTCGTTCTGTCCAAGGCAGCTTGCTGTTTCTTCCAGAAGAGGAGTTTAGGTTTCTGTGTTCGGTTCTAGTCTCCTCTCTCAGCCAAAATGAGGGCCTAGTTCGTTCCAGGGCTGGTACGAGCCCTCAGTCTTTTAGGTCTGCAGGACACCACTTTTCGGTTACACCGACAGTCAGTCCATCCTTCCACCTGTTCCCAAGAGGCGCATGCCGGCGCCAAGGGCCAGAATTTCACATTGATCCATTCCTCCATATGGTTAGGCTATCGCACGAAGGACGGACTTCCGCCGCGGTCTACCGAGCAAGGGATACCCCTTGGACGGATGGACTTCAGACGTCGACTGGCCAGGTCCCCTGGGTCGCCACCTGATCTAGTCGGCATACCTTTACTAGTTTTGACCAGGGTCACACCCAAGCTTCGGTAGAGCCCAGTCTTGGCGTAAGGTTTGCGGGCGGCAGTCGCACACCTGTATCAAGGTAGGTGCTTGTAGGTCTGGGTCAAGCCCGACAGGGGGAAGCGGCTCCTTCCTATCTCTGGTGATGGTTCTCTTCCCACCCAGGGACTGCTTTTGGACGTCCCATGGTCCTGTGTCCCCCAATGAAACGCTAGAGAAAGAAGGATTTTTGTGTACTCACCGTAAAATCTCTTTCTTTGAGTCTTCATTGGGGGACACAGCACCCACCCTGCTTGTGTTTCTTGTTATATATTACCTGCCGGTTACCCCAGTGGCCATATTCCCATGCCACTGGTCACACGACTAATGATCATAGTTTTTACCTTGTTTTATCCAGGATTGTTTGGCTCTCCTCCTACTGCTTGTGCACTAAACTGATTGAGCCCGCCTCCGGCTCAGGGGTTATACTGCTGGGGAGGAGCTAACTTTTTCTGTTTACTTAGTGTCAGCCTCCTAGTGACAGCAGCATAACCCAAGGTCCTGTGTCCCCCAATGAAGACTCAGAGAAAGAGATTTTACGGTGAGTACACAAAAATCCTTCTATCATACTTACCTAGGGGTGGGCCGGTCTGATGGGCGTCGCTGCTCTCCGGTCCGGCACCTCCCCTCTGCAGCGATTGCTTTTGTCCTTCTACCCAGCCGAGTGTGGATGACGTGTCCTACACTACTGTTGTTGTCTGTCATACTGGTGGATTTCCTGATGAAGAAGTGGGGTTACACTACGAAAAGCATTGAATTAAACCACCTTGCATTATACTTATCCTAGATGTGTGTCAGCGCAGTAACAGTTCCACATTTACAGTGTTCCCGAGTCATCCACACAGAGGCCTACATTGCACTTCTGCGCAGGCGCACCTTGATATGTCTTGCTCAGAGCAGATCAAAGTATTGTAGTTTGCGTACACCGTCAGCCTTTAATCTTTCCTCGCGCCTGTGCATTATAGTACTTTGATCTGCACTGAGTAGTGCAAATGAAAGTGCGCCTGCACAGGAACTGTAATGCTGGCCTGTGTGGATGATGTAGATGAGTCATCCATACTGGGCTGGATAGGGGGACGGGGATCGCCGCAGAGAGTAAGTGCCAGACCGGAGAGCAGTGACAACTCTTTGCACCGGACCGCCACCTAGTTGAGTATTATCGCCTGGGCTCTTATATACAGAATGCTGTATATAAGAGCCCGGTGGTGGTGGCCACAGCTCTTAGTCGCCAAATCTGGTGGCAGATTCCCTTTAATATTGAAAAAAAACAAGAGCATCGTGGTTGCTCTATTGGAACAAGAAGAATCCTCGTTCTTGGCACCAACTAAGAATTGAGCAACCTGAAGCTAATCTGCTGGAATTAAACGTATCTGTGAATGTCAATAGCAAAGCCTGTGCCCGTCTCAGTGTATACATTTGAAAGAGAAGAGCTGGCTTAGCTACTGAAATCAGAAGCCAGGTACCCCCCGTGCTGGACCAGCCCCATGCAAATTAGCCAAACCTTGGGATGGAGCGACACCAAATGATGGGGACACTTAGTATAATTGTAGTAAAATTAGGACTTTGCAGGTGGAAATCTGCTACATTACACATGCCGTGCCGGACGGTCACCATCACATTCGCACGGTCTCACCACTTTAGGTAAGGAGATTTCAGCCACCAGAAAGCCGGGGTGTCCATCAGGAGGTTCTGCCACAATTGTGTAATCTGGTTTTACAGGTGAACTGCAAAAAAACCCAAAAAACATATTTAAAAAAGCCTTTGTATATTGTAAAATGAAAGTCTATAGGTAGGATACTGTATCACTTTATGATCAGTTGTAGCCATAGTCTTCCCTGCACAGAGGTGTCATGGCCGCCACTGTGCAACAGAACTACAGCACAGATCCGATAACTAGAATGCGCTCAGTTGCAGTTCTCCTACAAGCGGGTGTCGGGGCCACTGCAGATCGTACAAAAAGCCGTAGTGTTATTTCAATCCTGCACCCCCTTCTCTCTGGGGGTCCCACAGACCTGTCCCTACCTAACAAAGTAATGGCCTACACTAACGATATCATATCACCTTTAAAGAAAGGATCCAAAAAAAAGGAATACAAGGATTATACTGTGCAGGAACACAAACCTTTCAACTTCTGAGATGAGGGACTTGCTTGGTGTTAGCTGGGAGGGTCTGTAGGAATAAAATAAACCACATCAAATGCATAATAGTAAAAAAAACCCCTAAATGTACACATTGTTCTTGCACCATAACTAGTGATGAGCGGGCACTACCATGCTCGGGTGCTCAGTACTCGTAACTAGTGATGAGCGGGCACTGCCATGCTCGGGTGCTCAGTACTCGTAACTAGTGATGAGCGGGCACTACCATGCTGAGGTGCTCAGTACTGGTAACTAGTGATGAGCGGGCACTACCATGCTCAGGTGCTCTGTAATGGTAACTAGTGATGAGCGGGCACTACCATGCTCAGGTGCTCTGTAATAGTAACTAGTGATGAGCGGGCACTACCATGCTCAGGTGCTCAGTACTGGTAACTAGTGATGAGCGGGCACTACCATGCTCGGGTGCTCAGTACTGGTAACTAGTGATGAGCGGGCACTACCATGCTCAGGTGCTCAGTACTCGTAACTAGTGATGAGCGGGCACTACCATGCTCAGGTGCTCAGTACTTGTAACTAGTGATGAGCGGGAACTACCATGCTCGGGTGCTCAGTACTCGTAACTAGTGATGAGCGAGCACTACCATGCTCGGGTGCTCAGTACTTGTAACTAGTGATGAGCGAGCACTACCATGCTCAGGTGCTCAGTACTTGTAACTAGTGATGAGCGGGCACTACCATGCTCGGGTGCTCAGTACTCGTAACTAGTGATGAGCGGTCACTACTATGCTCTGTACTCGTAATGATCAGTTGGACAGGCTCAACTCAAGTACCAAGTACAATGCAAGCGAATGTGATATTTGAGCATTTTCCAGAAGATACTAAGCTGTGTTGTATCCGACACTTACACGGTGTCCAATTCCTGGATCATAGGTTTGGATTTGGTTCTGATATTCTGGTCAAAGATGGACCCCAGGAACTTGCGATTTTTTAGCATTTTCCACTCTGGAGGGAAACCACAGATGATTAGTAATGATTCCTGATTGTGCTTTATTCTCCCTGACACAAAATGACGACATTTAAGCCTTTCTACATTAAAAAAGTGACTTCACTTGCCCCAGAAAAGTGCACTCACACTCATGTGCAACTAAAAGGGGGCTCTGCTATATTTTGACAATCCCAGCAGGGTTCCTGTATGGAGCGAGATCGGGAGCTGGGGTTGTGCAATCAGAGCTTGCTCTGATCGCTGCTGTTAAACGTTTAAAGTACCACGGTCAATTTCTGACAGCAGGATTTAAAGTCCAGGATCCAAGGGGTGCGCCCATGGGTCAATCATAGAGTATGCTGATGGCCCCTGAGGCTGCCATGTTAGTGCTTCTGTCAATACAAGTCTCAGGCGACTGAGATTTTTGCTGTTGACAGGTGATAAATTGGGATTCAAGGAGCTCCCGGATAACCCGAGACAGCATGGGAAAGGAAAGTATCAGTGATGTAGTGCGTTACCTCTAGACAGCTCCATCTCATACTTGTTCTCCAGTCCCTCCATGGCCACGGTGATAAAAAATTCCCTAAAAAGCTCATTATTCTGTTAAAAAAAAAGCAAAATAAAAAACGGATACAAATGAGAACATAGGGGGAGACTGTGATCGTGTATTAGGAAAAGCAAGTTTCTACGCTACAGACATTGCACTTAATTACCTTAATTTTCTCAAAGAATGTGCCATTTATCACAATGTCGTAAGCCGTGCAGCCACCGCCACCTGCGAGAGAACACACAGGGCCTTATATACTGTGATCATGTAAAGGGACAGGTTAGATACAGGATCAATCCATTAACCTTAGGAGAGCTGCTATGATAAGTGGGATAAGTCCTTAAAGGGGTTGTCCATTACTTAGACAACCCCTTCTAATTCCACGTTTCCCCCAGGTAAAATAATAAAGACCATACTCACCTCCAGTACCAGCACTGTGAAGGCTCATGTAGGGTTGTGACGTTACGCGAACCCCGCATCCAATCAGCACCAGCTTCTGTCTCCCCGCCTTCAGAGCAAACGAGTTAATCAACAGGAAGCGAGTGCAGCGGCTGTACTCACTTCCTGTTGATTGTTCGTATGGTCCGAAGACAGAAGCCGGTACTGATTGGATGCATGGATCGTGTGACATCACAACCCCATGTGAGCCACGGCACCACTGAAAGGGAACTGGAGGAGAGTATAGGAATTATTATTTTTCCAGGGGAAAACATGTAGAATCAGAAGGGGTTGTCCTGGTAATAGACAACCCCTTTAGGCTCCAAATCTAAACCAAAAATGTCCATTAGTCTTGTAGCACTTCATCACCAAGATGTAAGAAACTTTATTACATAGTGAAGCACACACTGGATGTGGAGATCTTCAAAATGGGGCACCTATGACCATTGAGGATTAGAACATTGCTCGTTTTGCCTGTTTAGTGGGGTTGTCTGGGGCCGTTTTATATTAGTACTATGGGCCCAAAGAGTAACAGGCAGATCGTTGCCAACTACCTGTCTGTTCTACCCAACGCCGAGTGGTCATCGAATGTCAAAAGAGCTGCTCTTCTTCCACTCTGCTCTCCTGACGGGGCATGACTGCCCACACCATGCTGATTGAAAGCCGGCTCCCCACAGTTAGACAGCCGGCTCTGCTCCACCTATCAGCATGATGTTGGCAATCATGCCCCGTCAGGAGAGCAGAATAGAAAAGAAGTCACTGCTCTGTTGATGTGAAGTCCGTAGCAGCAGAACTACGGAAGGAGTTGTCTGTGACTGCTCTGGTGGCAGAGATAGGCGCCGGGCAAAGCGTGCAGGTAATGACCAACTACCTGTGCATAAGTACTGAGGCAACCCCTGTAAGGATATCTCTGGACTATCCCTTTAACAAGTTGCACAGTCACTTTTCCCTGCGCCTTCAAATCTACACTAAAAATCTATAGACAAAAAACCCCAACAACTTACTATTATCAACCTCAACGTGCGGCTCTCCGAGGCTCATGGGGACCCGGTACCCGGAGGGATCATCCGATTCCAGGATGCTGACTAGCTTCTGCTCGCTCAGGTCCGGGGGCGCGGGGATCTGGCTCGACTTGCAGATGTTAATAAAGATTTTTGTATTTTTGGAAGTGCGAGTTTTAATGCAGAAACCTAAACAAAGCAATAGAAAAAAGCCCATCATTCATAAGTGCAAAAATGTATAAAAAAACCCATAAAAAAACACAACGTCATCTCGATAATGAGCAGAGAACACATCTCACCGGGCTGGGGTCTGATCTGCCTGGTTTCTGCTAGGGTCGGTATTCGGCTTTCTATTTCTTGTTTGGCCTGGAATGAGACAAGGAGTGTGAATCAGCGAGTAACGGACGAGGGGTCCCCAAACTGCACCAAAACAATACAATTGCATGCGTTCAAAGCGGACCATACGCATCAAGTAAATAAACATTTGCTGAAACCCATCAATTAATGGACTGTCATGGCCGAAAATGCTGGCAGCCTTGAAATTGTTCCAGAAAGTGAAGTATTTCTACCAGAAAATGATTGCAATGACATGCTTAATTCCTCTGTGTGTATTGCAACAACACCGAAAAAAAAAAGCAAATTGGACATACCGTATTTTTTGGACTATAAGACACACCCTCCCCCCCCAAATGTTGGGGGAAAATGGGGGGTGTGACTTATAGTCTGAATGTAGGGCTGCGGGGAATGAGGGTGCTGCGGTGGAGCGGGTCATCGGCGGCATGAGCAGGCTGTAGCAGAGCTTGTCATGACCACGTGCGCCCACTCATTTCATATACACACCCATCCTCCCGCCCTGAATCCGGCACTGACAGGTGGGCGGGATGATGCGCGGGGGGTGCGCGCATAATTAACAGCCAGCCGTGATCACCCCTGGCAACTACAGCCTGGAGTGATCATGTGCGGCTGTATTCACTGCCCCCCGCGTGTCATCATCCTAAGCGCGGGGTGCAGTGAATCAGTATACTCACCGGCCACGGTCCCTGCAGCACCGCAATGTCCTCCAGTCTGTGCCGGAGGCGGCTGTGTGGAGGCTAGCGGTACACACAGCAATGACATCACTGCTGTGTGCACGTGACCACATGTAGCCGTGGCTGACACAGACGGGAGGAGGAGCGATGCTGCGTGGAGCGAGGAAAGGGGAGTATGAACGTTTATTTTTTTGTGTGCCACAGGATGCAGCCATACACCAGGATGAGGGATATATATATATATATATATACATATACATATATATATATATATATACATACACACACAACAGGAGGATCATTACGAGGATGGGGTACCTTAGCAGACAATTTGGAGACATTACCCCCATAACAGTGTCAGCAGCAGATCCTCGCCCCATAACAGTGTGTATTGACTACATTTTTTGCTTAAAATTGTATCTTCCTTTTCTAAAACAAGCATGCGTCTTATAGTCCGGTGCGTCTTATAGTCCGAAAAATATGGTAATTTGACACAAAAACCCCAAGGTCAGGACAAAATTGTTGACCCCCTCAACAATATTTGGTTGTACATCCTTTGGAATAAATAACTACAAATCAGTCGCTTCTTATACCCGTCCACAAGCTTCTTGCTCCTCTCACCTGGAATTTTGGCCTCTTCTTTATAAACTGCTCCAGGTCTCATACTTGGAGGAGTCTTCTCCCAACAGCAATTTTAAGATAAATGGTATTTAGAGCTGGATTAATTGCTGCCTCTTCAGAACTCTCCAGCGCTTTGTTTCCATCCATTTCTGGGGGCTTCTTGAAGTGTTTGGAGTCATTGTCCTGCTGGAAGACCCATGACCCAGGACACAATCCTAGCTTTCTGACACTGCACGCTACATTGTGACCCAAAATCTTTTGGCAGTCTTCAGATTTCATGATGCCTTGCACACAGTAAAGGCCCCCAGTGAAAGAGTCAGCAAAACAACCCCAAAGCATATTTGAACCTCCACCATATCTGACTGTAGGTCCTGTGTTCTTTTTCTTTGTAAGCCTCATTCTGTTATCAGTAAACAATAGAATGACGTGCTTTACCAAAAATCTCTATCTTGGCCTCATCTGTCCACAAATACAAAGTGCATACAGCTTCACACTAAAATGCCATCAATGTATAAGGGAACTCTGGTACTGCATTACTGCTATATGAAAAAATGAGATTTTTAGTTTATGATTTTTTAGTCTAGCTGCCCAGACACAGATGTTTTTAACCTAGATAGTGGCATTTTAGTTAGGTACCTGGATTATTGAGATTTACCTTGCCATTGGTTTCTGGGCTTACATGCATTGGCATTTTTTCATATAGCCGTAATGCAGTACCAGAGTTCCCTTATACACTGATGGCATTATAGTGTGCAGCTGTATGCATTTTGTATTTGCTATATTTTTTCAGCTGCCACCTATTCACATTTGTAGGATGTGCGGGTCAGTTTTTGTTTTTTTTTAAATCATCTGTCCACAAGAAGCTGTCCCAGAAGGATTTTGGTTACTCACGTACTTTTTGGTAAATTGCAGTCTACATTTTTATGTCTGTGTCAGCAGTGGGGTCCTCCTGGGTCTCATCCATAGCATTTTGTTTAATTTCATGCAGATGTGGATGTATAGCTTGTTCTGACACTGATGCCCCCTGAGCCTGCAGGACAGCCTGAATTTCTTGAGAACTTGATTGGGACTTATTTGCCATCTGGACTATCCTGCGTTGCAAGCATTCATCGCTTTCGCTCTACCAGGCCACATACAGGAAGGTTAGCTACAGTGCCATGGGTTGTAAATGTCCTATGTTGTGCACCATGGACAAAGGAAAATCAAGATCCCTGGAGATGGACTTGTAACCTCGAGATTGTTTTAAACAATTTTGGTTCTCCAGTCCTCATACAGTTTTCTTCTCCGCTTTCTGTTCTCCACGCTTAGTGTGGCACACAAAGACACACAATGAAAAAAATTGAGCGAACTTCCCTTTTTATCTGGTTTCAGGTGTGATTTCCATATTGCCCACACCTGTTATTTGCCACAGATGAGTTTAAATGATCATCACATGCTTGAAACAAAGTTGTTAACCCACAATTTTGGAAAAGTGATAATTTTGTAGGGCCTATTTTTGGGTTTGTGCATGAAATTACGTCCAAATTTTTCTTTTTTTTCTCTATGTCCATTTACACTGCCCAATTATCACGAACAAGTGTTTTTGAAGTGTAAAGAGGCAACTGATCAACCAATGAATGAGCAAAGAAGGGAATTTTGTTTACTTACCGTAAATTCCTTTTCTTCTAGCTCCAATTGGGAGACCCAGACAGTGGGTGTATAGCTACTGCCTCTGGAGGCCGCACAAAGAACTACACTTAAAAGTGTAAGGCCCCTCCCCTTCTGGCTATACACCCTCCCGTAGGAGTACGGATTCCTCAGTTTTAGTACCAAAGCAAGGAGGAGGAAAGCCAATAACAGTTTCAAAAACAAATTCAATCCGATAACAAGATCGGAGAACTTAAGAAACAACATGAACAACATGTGCACCCGAAAAACGAAACCCTAAGAACAAATAGGGCGGGTGCTGGGTCTCCCAATTGGAGCTAGAAGAAAAGGAATTTACGGTAAGTAAACAAAATTCCCTTCTTCTTTTTCGCTCCTAATTGGGAGACCCAGACAGTGGGACGTCCAAAAGCAGTCCCTGGGTGGGTAAAAAGATACCACATGAACGGGCTGTCAGACAGCCTCTTCCTACAGGTGGGCCACCGCCGCCTGAAGGACCTGTCTACCTAGGCTGGCATCTGCCGAAGCGTAGGTATGCACTTGATAGTGTTTGGTAAACGTGTGCAGACTCGACCAGGTAGCCGCCTGGCACACTTGCTGAGCCGTAGCCTGATGCCGCAATGCCCAGGACGCACCCACGGCTCTGGTAGAATGGGCCTTCAGTCCAGATGGAATCGGAAGCCCAGCAGAACGGTATGTGTGAAGAATTGGTTCCTTGATCCACCGCGCAAGGGTGGATTTGGAAGCTTGCGATCCCTTATGCTGACCAGCGACTAGGACAAAGAGCGCATCAGAACGGCGTAGAGGCGCCGTGCGAGAAATGTAAATCCTGAGTGCTCTCACCAGGTCCAACAGATGTAAACCCTTTTCAAATTGGTGAACTGGATGCGGACACAAAGATGGCAAAGTGATATCCTGATTGAGATGAAAGGAAGAAACCACCTTGGGAGAAAACTCCGGAATTGGACGCAGTACTACCTTGTCTTGGTGAAACACCAGGAAGGGAGATTTGCAAGATAACGCCGCTAGCTCGGACACTCTTCGAAGAGACGTGACCGCCACAAGAAAAACTACTTTTTGTGAAAGCCGAGAAAGGGAAACCTCTTTCAACGGCTCGAAAGGCGGCTTCTGGAGAGCAATGAGAACCTTGTTTAGATCCCAGGGTTCCAATGGCCGTCTGTAAGGAGGAACGATATGACAAACTCCTTGGAGAAAAGTGCGTACTTTAGAAAGCCGTGCCAAGCGCTTCTGAAAGAATACGGATAGCGCGGAGACTTGACCCTTAAGCGAGCTAAGCGACAAACCTTTTTCCAATCCAGACTGCAGGAAGGAAAGAAAAATTGGCAATGCAAATGGCCAGGGAGAAAACCCTTGAGCCAAGCACCACGCTAAGAATATCTTCCACGTCCTGTGATAGATCTTAGCTGAGGATGGTTTTCTAGCCTGTCTCATTGTGGCAACAACTTCATGAGATAAACCTGAGGCCGCTAGGATCCAGGACTCAATGGCCACACAGTCAGGTTCAGGGCCGCAGAATTCAGATGGAAAAACGGCCCTTGAGACAGCAAATCTGGACGGTTTGGTAGTGTCCACGGTTGGCCTACCGTGAGATGCCACAGATCCGGGTACCACGACCTTCTTGGCCAATCTGGAGCGACGAGTATGGCTCGATGGCAGTCGGACTTGATTTTCCGGAGAACTCTGGGTAACAATGCTAGAGGTGGGAACACATAGGGGAGTCGGAATTGCGACCAATCCTGAACCAAGGCGTCTGCCGCCAGCGCTCGGTGATCGTGAGACCGTGCCATGAAAACTGGGACCTTGTTGTTGTGCCGTGACGCCATCAGATCGACGTCCGGCGTCCCCCAGCGGCAACAGATCTGTTGAAACACGTCCGGGTGAAGGGACCATTCTCCTGCGTCCATGCCCTGGCGACTGAGAAAGTCTGCTTCCCAGTTTTCCACGCCTGGGATGTGAACTGCGGATATGGTGGACGCTCTGCTTTCCACCCACGTCAAAATCCGCTGGACTTCTTGAAAAGCTTGGCGACTGCGTGTTCCCCCTTGGTGGTTGATGTACGCCACCGCCGTGGAATTGTCCGACTGAATCCGAATCTGCTTGCCTTCCAGCCATTGTTGGAAGGCTCGCAGGGCAAGATAGATTGCTCTGATTTCCAGAACATTGATCTGCAGGGTGGACTCTTCCTGAGTCCACGTCCCCTGAGCCCTGTGGTGGAGAAACACCGCTCCCCACCCTGATAGGCTCGCATCCGTCGTGACCACTGCCCAGGACGGGGGAAGGAACGACTTTCCCTGTGACAATGAGGTGGGGAGAAGCCACCAACGCAGAGAGTCCTTGGCAGTCTGAGAGAGGGAGACAGTCCTGTCGAGGGACGTCGATTTCCCATCCCATTGGCGTAGAATGTCCCATTGTAGAGGGCGCAGATGAAACTGCGCGAACGGGACTGCCTCCATTGCTGCTACCATCTTTCCTAGGAAATGCATGAGGCGCCTCAGTGAGTGCGACTGGCTCTGAAGGAGAGATTGCACTCCAGTCCGTAGCGAGCACTGCTTGTCCAGTGGAAGCTTCACTATCGCTGAGAGAGTATGAAACTCCATGCCAAGATAAGTCAGAGATTGGGTCGGGGTTAGATGAGACTTTGGAAAGTTGATAATCCACCCGAAACTCTGGAGAGTGTCTAGTGCCACCTTCAGACTGTGTTGGCATGCCTCTTGAGAGGGTGCCTTTATAAGCAGGTCGTCTAGATACGGGATGACCGAGTGACCCTGCGAGTGCAGAACAGCTACTACTGCTGCCATGACTTTGGTGAAGACCCGGGGGGCTGTTGCCAGACCGAAAGGTAACGCTACGAACTGTAGGTGTTCGTCGTGTATGACGAAGCGTAGGAAACGCTGATGCTCTGGTGCAATCGGCACGTGGAGATACGCATCTTTGATGTCTATTGATGCTAGAAAATCTCCTTGAGACATTGAGGCTATGACGGAGCGTAGGGATTCCATCCGGAACCTCCTGACTTTTACGTGTCTGTTGAGCAACTTTAGATCCAGGACGGGTCGATACGATCCGTCCTTTTTTGGGACCACAAACAGATTGGAGTAAAAACCGTGACCTTGTTCCTGAAGAGGGACGGAGGTCACCACTCCTTCCGCCTTTAGAGCGGCCACCGCCTGCAACAGAGCATCGGCTCGGTCTGGTGGTGGAGAAGTTCTGAAGAAACGAGTTGGCGGACGAGAACTGAACTCTATCCTGTACCCGTGAGACAGAATATCCCTCACCCAACGGTCTTTGACGCGTGACAGCCAAATGTCGCCAAAGTGGGAAAGCCTCCCACCGACCGCGGGTGTGGGAATCGGAGACCGCAAGTCAGGAGGACGCCGTCTTGGCAACGGTTCCTCTGGCTGTCCTTTTTGGGCGTGACTGAGACCTCCAAGAATCTGAGCGTCTCTGGTCTTTTTGAGTCTTTTTTGACGAGGCGAATTGGGACCTGCCCGGTCCTCGAAAGGACCGATAACCAGACTGACCCTTCCTCTGTTGGGGTTTGTTTTGTCTGTGTTGCGGTAAGGATGAGTCCTTACCCTTGGAGTGTTTGATGATTTCATCCAAACGCTCTCCAAACAATCGGTCACGAGAAAAAGGCAAATTGGTTAAGCACTTCTTGGAATGAGAATCTGCTTTCCAATGTCTCAACCACAGGGCCCTACGCAAAACAACGGAGTTGGCTGACGCCACTGCCGTGCGGCTTGTAGCGTCAAGAACAGCATTAATCGCGTACGACGCGAATGCCGCCATTTGCGAGGTCAATGGTGCTACCTGCGGGGCAAATGCACGTGTGACTGAGTCGACTCGCGCAAGCCCGGCTGAGATAGCTTGGAGTGCCCATACGGCCGCAAAAGAAGGCGCTAATGACGCTCCAATCGCTTCATAGATGGATTTCCGTCAGAGCTCCATCTGCTTGTCAGTGGCATCTTTAAGTGCCGCTCCATCTTCAACTGCAACCAAGGATCTAGCTGCAAGCCTGGAAATTGGAGGATCCACTTTTGGACACTGGGTCCAACCCTTGACCACCTCAGGGGGAAAAGGGTAGCGTGTATCTTTAAGCCGTTTAGGAAAACGCCTTTCAGGATAAGCGTGGGGTTTCTGGATTGCGTCTCTAAAGTCAGCGTGGTCCAGAAAAGTGCTTAATGTACGCTTAGGGTATCTGAAATGGATTCTCTCGTGCTGCGAAGCTGACTCCTCTACAAGAGGAGCTGGTGGGGAAAAATTTAACATCTTATTGATGTTAAATATAAGATCATTAACTATGGCGTCACCATCTGGTGTATCTAGATTGAGAGCGGTCCCAGGATCAGAATCCTGATCAGTTACGTCCGCCTCATCACCCATAGATTCATCTCGCTGGGATCCTGACCATTGAGATGAATGTGAAGGCCCGTCATAGCGAGCCCGCTTAGGCTGCCCGGGGCCATCGTCCGAGTCAGAGTCTTCACCCTGAGGTGTATATGCCCGTCCCGGAGCTTGGAGCTGAGGGGGACCAGGGGGCAATGATTGCACAGTGTCCGTGGCCTGAAGTACAGGCCTAGCTCGCAATGTGTCAAGAATTTGTGACATAGTGAGAGACATTCTGTCAGCAAAAGCTGCAAACTCAGTTCCTGTCACCTGGACAGCATTCACAGGTGGTACACCCTGGGTCACGTCCAGCAGAGGTCCCGACTGTGCAAGCGCCGCAGGGGCCGAGCACTGCACACAATGGGGGTCCGTGGAGCCTGCTGGTAGAAAAGTCCCACATGCGGTGCAGGAAGCATATAATGTCTGTGCCTTGGCACCCTTGCGTTTTACGGACGACATGCTGCTGGCTCTCTGCAATGTGAGAGAGTCTATAGCCAAAGGGCGACCAGCGCTATGTAATACCAAGTATTTGTAGAAACAAAATACTAAGAATACTACTGGCACAAGAGGGGGTGAGCCCTGAGGGCTGCTTACCGCCCGCTGAATAGCGGGTAAGAGGCTGCAGAATTCCTTGTCTGGGTCTCCCCGGCTCCCCTCTGCAGCTCAGCGTGTCAGCAGGAATGGCTGCCGGCGTCTGTGGAGAGGGGCGGTCCGTGGGAGTTCCTAAACAAAAGTGCGGGAAACAGTGTCCCCTCTGTGCCGATTGTGAGGGCTGGAGTATGTAAAAACGACTCCAGCCCTCGGCGCTGATGCACTGGCCAGCGTCCCGCCCCTCTCCTGACTGGCAGGTCTGGGGGCGGGAACGAACGGAAGCAGGCCGCAAAAGCCGGGGACTCGAGTTATCAGCGCGGCCGCCGTAAAAGCGCGGGCCGCGCTGAAGTCCCCGGCGCACCACAAGTGCCAGCCGCGCCGCAGTCCCAGCGGCCGGCGTGACCGATTTCCAGAAGTGGCCAGCGTCCCGCCCCTCTCCTGACTGGCAGGTCTGGGGGCGGGAACGAACGGAAGCAGGCCGCAAAAGCCGGGGACTCGAGTTATCAGCGCGGCCGTCGTAAAAGCGCGGGCCGCGCTGAAGTCCCCGGCGCACCACAAGTGCCAGCCGCGCCGCAGTCCCAGCGGCCGGCGCGACCGATTCCCATAAGTGTGCCTGCTTCAGCGAAGCTGAATGAGGCCATGGCACAAGCGCCGTAGCGCTGATGTCCCCCGGCGCACTACAACACCCAGCATGCAGCGGTGTGAGCGCCAAATGCACGGGGACACAGAGTACCTTGAGGAAGCAGGGCCATGTCCCTGATGTACTCCGCTCCATCCAGCATCTTCTCCAGGGGCTGTAGATGGAGCACGGTCTCAGTGCCTGGAGACCAGTAAATCCCACTTCACCCAGAGCCCTGTAAAAAGGGATGGGGAAGGAATCAGCATGTGGGCTCCTGCCGCCGTACCCGCAATGGGTACCTCAACCTTACAAACACCTCCGACATACAGTGGGGTGAGAAGGGAGCATGCTGGGAGCCCTGTATGGGCCCTCTTTTCTTCCATCCGACATAGTCAGCAGCTGCTGCTGACTAAAAACAATGGAGCTATGTGTGCGTGTCTGACCTCCTGCGCACAAAGCTAAAACTGAGGAATTCGTACTCCTACGGGAGGGTGTATAGCCAGAAGGGGAGGGGCCTTACACTTTTAAGTGTAGTTCTTTGTGCGGCCTCCAGAGGGCAGTAGCTATACACCCACTGTCTGGGTCTCCCAATTAGGAGCGAAAAAGAAATGCTTGTTTGTCAAGTGAAAAGATCATAAGTTGTTTTCACAAAAATTATTATTGGCGGTGGTGAATCGTCCTGTGCAAACAAGGCTCGTGCTGCCTAGAACCACAGCTGCCTGTGCACGGAGTGATCCAGTACAGATCTATTACACATCAATCAGTGCACATGTGATCTGACTGTGAACCGGATATTAACCAACCACCAATCAGAAAATATTTACCCATTGATGGCCATTTAATGCTGCAAAAGCAGGTAATGTAAATCCTCCTATAGACAGGCACTTATGCGCACAGGAAAGTCTTTGATCATTCGCTGTGCACAGCCTTCCATTGTTCTCAGCATTACATGGAGGATGTGCTGCCGAGAATGAGGACTTTAAGGGAGGCTTAAAGATCATTTCACCCGACGAACGAGTGTTTTGTTCATTCGACAGGCGACTTCTGGCTTCCCCGACTCATCCTTACGTGTAGGTACCTTCATCAGCATCTGCTCATACAGCGCTTCCTCCATGTTTGTGTTCATTTCTGCAGAGAGCAGCGACTTGTCAGACGCCATCTTTTAAAGGTCAAAGATAGGAAGCTCAGGGATCTTGTTTTCTGGAGCCTGAAAAGTCAAAACAAGTATTAATATTACACAGCCGATAAAAAGTGTGTATGGCACCTAGACCATTAATGACAAAAGGGGAGGGGGGGGGGGTAGCACCCAGACAGGCGACGACAAGGGGGGAGGGGCACCCAGACAGGCGACGACAAGGGGGGAGGGGCACCCAGACAGGCGACGACAAGGGGGGAGGGGCACCCAGACAGGCGACGACAAGGGGGGAGGGGCACCCAGACAGGCGACGACAAGGGGGGAGGGGCACCCAGACAGGCGACGACAAGGGGGGAGGGGCACCCAGACAGGCGACGACAAGGGGGGAGGGGCACCCAGACAGGCGACGACAAGGGGGGAGGGGCACCCAGACAGGCGACGACAAGGGGGGAGGGGCACCCAGACAGGCGACGACAAGGGGGGAGGGGCACCCAGACAGGCGACGACAAGGGGGGAGGGGCACCCAGACAGGCGACAAGGGGGGAGGGGCACCCAGACAGGCGACGACAAGGGGGAGGGACACCCAGACAGGCGACGACAAGGGGGAGGGACACCCAGACAGGCGACGACAAGGGGGAGGGACACCCAGACAGGCGACGACAAGGGGGAGGGACACCCAGACAGGCGACGACAAGGGGGAGGGACACCCAGACAGGCGACGACAAGGGGGAGGGACACCCAGACAGGCGACGACAAGGGGGGAGGGGCACCCCGAGAGATGACAAGAGGGGGTGCCTTGTTTCCTGACAATGGGAGTTGGACACATCAACAGATAACAACTTATCCTCCAATGTAAAAATAAGCGGCCACACTTCCATGTTGTACTGACCTGTAGGAAGTCAGCACTGCTCTCACTCAGCTATAGCATCACCTCACCTCGGCAACTGTCTCTCCGTCCGCGCATGCGCACGTTTCCGGGTGGGACACGCACTTCCGTTTGACCTTCTTCCTGCTCTCGGTCACTCTTTCTGACACGCAGTTGTTTTCCTGCACAACACAGTAATTTACAGATAAGAAAATGACAGCGATACCTATGAGGAGGCCGCGCGGGGAGCAGACTGGTCAGTGGGGAGATTATAGCCCTGGTAGTGTGTAATCATGTGACCTTCTTCTGGCGGAAGTGACGTGTGTGCTTGCTGTGCGGCGCCGTAGAGCTGGAGCGCCCCCTGGTGGCTGACCGTGGGAGTGACGCGCTGTCAGTCATTGCTGGAAGTCATGGCCGCCTGTACGGGGACGGACGCGGTGTCAGTGCGGGAGCTGTTCTCCTCTATGCGGTACGGGCCGGCTCCGGAGGCCGCCAGTGCGGCGCAGGTG
Source organism: Anomaloglossus baeobatrachus (assembly GCF_048569485.1). Lineage (NCBI taxonomy): Eukaryota > Metazoa > Chordata > Amphibia > Anura > Aromobatidae > Anomaloglossus > Anomaloglossus baeobatrachus. Next base: position 54,282,681 of record NC_134363.1, on the reverse strand, counting down.
AGGGCTGAGCGGTGCAGGGTGAGACATGATGAAAGTTGCGGAAAATTTTCACTTTTTGGGAATATGAAGGCTGCACGGTTTGCGACAATTGGTCGGCTGTAAGGCGCGTGCACACTGTGCGTTTTTGATGCTTTTTTATTTAGAAGGGTAAAAAAAAGTAACTAATGCAAAAACATCTAAAGCATTGACTCATTCTGAGCTCTGCTACATCTACAGCAGCGAAAACAGGGATTCTATCAAAACTGCAGCAAGCAGCCCAGTCAGTGACACATTGCTGGAATCAGGATCTCTCCCCCTACATTGTGCTGCTCTCAAATTATATATAGCTCAGAATTCTGAGCTCTACTAGATCTACAGCAAAGAAAACTGCACCAGGCAGTCCACCCTGGAATCAGGGTCTCAGCCTCTACATCATCAACATGTGTACATAGCCTTGGATGGAATCCATCAGCAGGTTTTTGCAATGTAATCCGAGAGCAGTATGATGTAGCAGCTAAGACCCTGATTGCATGGATGTGTCACCTACTAGGTTGAGGAGTTTTGTTTTTTTTTTACTGCCATAAGTGTTTTATCAGCAAACGTTTATCACTACAGAACAAGGTGCCTGTAGTGACACCACAACCAACACCACTGATTAGCAGTTTTCTGCCACTGTACAGTGTACACAGAAATCTGCCACAGAAATCTGCCAATCAGTGGAGTGGGTGGGGTTATGCACAGCTCAGTATTCTGAGCACTGCAAGATCTGCAGCAGAAAAAACTGGGATTGTATCACAACTACACCAAGCAGCCCAGTCAGTAACATATCGCTAGAATCAGGGTCTCAGCCCCTACATCATGCTGCTCTCAGAGTGTAAACAGCTCTAGTGGATCTACAGCAGAGAAAACTGGGATTTTATTAAAAGTGCAGCAAGCAGTCCGGTCAGTGACAAATCAATGGAATAGGATCACAGTTCTCTCTGCTGTAGATCTGGCAGAGCTCAGAATGCTGGGCTGTGTATAATTTGATCAGCATGATGTAGGGGCAGAGACATTGATTCCAATGTTGTATCAGTTACTAGACTGCTTGCTGAAGTTTTGATAGAATCCCTGTTTTCTGTTTGCTGTAGAAGTAGCAGAGCTGAGAATGCTGAGCTGTGTACAATTTGAGTGCAGCATGATGAAGGGGCCTGCACTCAAATTGTACACAGCACAGCATTCTGAGCTCTACTACATTTACAGCAAACCGGGATCTTATCAAAACTGCAGCAAGCAGTCCAGGCAGTGTCACAACACTGTATTCAAGGTCTCAGCCCCTACATCATGCTGCGCTCAGATTGTACACAGCTCAGCATTCTGAGCTCTGCTACATCTACAGCAGAGAAAACAGGGATTCTATCAAAATGTCAGCAAGCAGTCCAATAACTGATACAACACTGGAATCAAGGTCTCTGCCCCTACATCATGCTGATCAGATTATACACAGGCCAGCATTCTGAGCTCTGCCAGATCTACAGCAGAGAGAACTGGGATTGTATCAAAACTGCAGCAAGCTGCACAGTCAGTGACACATCGCTGGAATCAGGGTCTCCACTCCTACATCATGCTGCGCTCATATTATGCACAGCTCAACATTCAGAGCGCTAATTGATCTGCAGTAGAGAAAACTGGGATTCTATCAATACTGCAGCAAGCAGCCCAGTAAGTGACACATCGCTGGAATTTGTTGCTATGTGTTAGGGGGACTCTGTTGGCAAAGGAACAGGGTAGAAATATTATATTACTGGTTTTTTTTTCCATTAATTTTACCGAATTGTGTCCCTTCCTAGTAGTGTTTCAGGGTCTCTTGGGAATCAAAAAATAAAAAACCTAAATAAAACGGCGGAAAAACATCATTTTCTTTGTCGCTCTATTGGGAGACCCAGACAATTGGGTGTATAGGCTATGCCTCCGGAGGCCGCACAAAGTATTACACTCAAAAGTGTTAAGCCCCTCCCCTTCTGCCTATACACCCCCCGTGCTCCCACGGGCTCCTCAGTTTTTTGCTTTGTGCGAAGGAGGTCAGACACGCACGCACAGCTCCACAGCTTAGTCAGCAGCAGCTGCTGACCATGTCGGATGGAAGAAAAGTGGGCCCATATAGGGCCCCCAGCATGCTCCCTTCTCACCCCACTCTTGTCGGCGGTGTTGTAAGGTTGAGGTATCCATTGCGGGTACGGAGGCTGGAGCCCACATGCTGCTTTCCTTCCGCATCCCCCTCAGGGCTCTGGGTGAAGTGGGATCCTATCGGTCTCCAGGCACAGGAGACCGTGCTTCATCCACAACTCCTGTGGAGCCTGCTGGATAGGAGCCGGGTATCGTTCAGGGACATGGCCCTGCTACTTGGAGGTACTCTGTGTCCCCGTGGGGACCGCGCACAGCAACACTCCAGCTTTGCTCGGTGTGCTAGTGCACCGGGGACCGCGGCGCTGACCGGGTTAATATGTGCCATTACACACTCAGCGTTGCTGAGTGTGTTTATGTATAGGGACTGCCGCACTGACCGCTGCTGCCATGGAAACACTGCGGCGCGGCTGGGACTTGTAGTGCGCCGGGGACTTCCACGCCGGCCGCGCTTTTACGGCGGCCGCGTTTATTACTAGAGTCCCCGGCTTTTTGCGGCCTAGTTTCCTTTCCTCCCGCCCACAGCCCTGACAGGCAGGGGAAGGGCGGGACGCTGCACAGAACGAGCAGCACTGAGGGCTGGAGCATGCTTTGCATACTCCACTCCCCTCACCGAGCTTATCCAGATAAGCGTTTTTCTAAGCGCCTTAAGGATGCACGTTATCCCTTTCCCCCTGACGTGGTCAAGGGTTGGACTCAGTGTCCCAAAGTGGATCCTCCAATCTCCAGACTGGCGGCTAGATCCATACTTGCAGTGGAAGATGGGGCTTCACTCAAAGATGCCACTGACAGGCAGATGGAGCTCTGGTTGAAATCCATCTATGAAGCTATCGGCGCTTCTTTTGCCCCAGCATTCGCAGCCGTATGGGCGCTACAAGCTATCTCAGCAGGTCAAGCGCAAATTGACGCAGCCACACGCACGTCCGCGCCACAGGTGGCGTCCATAACCACTCAGACGTCGGCATTTGCGTCTTACGCTATTAATGCTGTCCTGGACTCTGCGAGCCGTACGGCGGTTGCAGCCACCAATTCGATGGTACTCCGCAGGGCCTTGTGGCTACGGGAATGGAAGGCAGATTCTGCTTCCAAAAAGCGCTTAACCAGTTTGCCAATTTCTGGCGAACGATTGTTTGGCGAGCGTTTGGATGAAATCATCACATCCTTACCCCAGCCCAAACCGAACATACCCCAACAGAGGAAGGGGCAGTCGAGGTTTCGGTCCTTTCGGGGCGCGGGCAGGTCCCAATTCTCCTCGTCCAAAAGGCCTCAGAAAGATCAAAGGAACTCTGATGCATGGCGGTCTAAGTCACGTCCTAAACAGACCACCGGAGGTGCCGCTACCAAAGCGGCTTCCTCATGACTTTCGGCATCCTCACTCCGCATCCTCGATCGGTGGCAGGCTCTCCCGCTTTTGCGACACCTGGCTGCCACGGGTAAAAGACCGTTGGGTGAGAGACATTCTGTCTCACGGTTACAAGATAGAGTTCACCTCTCGTCCCCCGACTCGTTTCTTCAGGGCATCCCTGCCTCCCGAGCGAGCCGAGGCTCTTCTGCAGGCGCTGGGCACTCTGAAGGCAGAAGGAGTGGTGGTCCCTGTTCCTCTTCAGCAACAGGGCCACGGTTTTTACTCCAACTTGTTTGTGGTCCCAAAGAAGGACGGGTCTTTTCGACCTGTCCTGGACCTGAAACTTCTCAACAAACACGTAAAGACCAGGCGGTTCCGGATGGAATCCCTCCGCTCCGTCATCGCCTCAATGTCCCAGGGAGATTTCCTTGCATCGATCGATATCAAAGATGCTTATCTCCTCGTACCGATTGCTCTAGAGCAGCGCTTCTTGCGCTTCGCCATAGGGAACGAACACCTGCAGTTCGTGGCACTGCCGTTCGGCCTGGCAACAGCCCCACGGCTTTTCACCAAGGTTATGGCTACTGTAGTAGCGGTCCTCCACTCTCAGGGTCACTCGGTGATCCCGTACTTGGACGATCTGTTGATCAAGGCACCCTCTCTAGAGGCATGCCAACACAGCCTCGACGCTACCCTGGAGACTCTCCAGAGTTTCGGGTGGATCATCAATTTTCCAAAGTCAAATCTGACACCGGCCCAATCGCTCACATACCTTGGCATGGAGTTTCATACCCTCTCAGCGATAGTGATGCTTCCGCTGGACAAACAGCGGTCACTACAGACAGGGGTACAATCTCTCCTTCAAGGTCGGTCACACACCTTGAGGCGCCTCATGCACTTCCTGGGGAAGATGGTGGCAGCAATGGAAGCAGTTCCTTTCGCGCAGTTTCACCTGCGTCCTCTTCAATGGGACATCCTACGCAAATGGGACAGGAAGCCGACGTCCCTCGACAGGAACGTCTCCCTCTCGCAGGCGACCAAAGCTTCCCTTCGGTGGTGGCTTCTTCCCACTTCATTATCGAAAGGGAAATCCTTCCTACCCCCATCCTGGGAGGTGGTCACGACGGACGCGAGTCTGTCAGGGTGGGGAGCGGTTTTTCTCCACCACAGGGCTCAGGGTACGTGGACCCAGCAAGAGTCCTCGCTTCAGATCAATGTTCTGGAAATACGGGCAGTGTATCTTGCCCTGAAAGCGTTCCAGCAGTGGCTGGAGGGCAAACAGATCAGAATTCAGTCAGACAATTCCACAGCGGTGGCATACATCAACCACCAAGGCGGCACACGCAGTCGGCAAGCCTTCCAGGAAGTCCGGCGGATTCTGCTGTGGGTGGAAGCCACGGCCTCCACCATCTCCGCAGTTCACATTCCAGGCGTGGAAAACTGGGAAGCAGATTATCTCAGTCGCCAGGGCATGGACGCAGGGGAATGGTCCCTTCACCCGGACGTGTTTCAGGAGATCTGTTGCCGCTGGGGGGTGCCGGACGTCGACCTCATGGCGTCCCGGCACAACAACAAGGTACCGGCGTTCATGGCACGGTCTCAAGATCCCAGAGCTCTGGCGGCAGACGCCTTAGTTCAGGATTGGTCGCAGTTTCAGCTCCCTTATGTGTTTCCTCCGCTGGCACTGTTGCCCAGAGTGTTACGCAAGATCAGGGCCGACTGCCGCCGCGCCATCCTCGTCGCTCCAGACTGGCCGAGGCGGTCGTGGTACCCGGATCTGTGGCATCTCACGGTCGGCCAACCGTGGGCACTACCAGACCGAACAGACTTGCTATCTCGAGGGCCGTTTTTCCATCTGAATTCTGCGGCCCTCAACCTGACTGTGTGGCCATTGAGTCCTGGATCCTAGCGTCTTCAGGATTATCTCAAGAGGTCATTGCTACTATGAGACAGGCTAGGAAACCAACGTCCGCCAAGATCTACCACAGGACGTGGAAAATATTCCTGTCGTGGTGCTCTGCTCAGGTTTTTTCTCCCTGGCCTTTTGACTTGACCACTTTTCTGTCCTTCCTTCAATCTGGACTGGAAAAGGGTTTGTCGCTCGGCTCCCTTAAGGGACAAGTCTCTGCGCTCTCTGTGTTTTTTCAGAAGCGCCTAGCCAGACTTCCACAGGTACGCACGTTCCTGCAGGGGGTTTGTCACATCGTCCCTCCTTACAAGCGTCCGTTAGAACCCTGGGATCTGAACAGGGTGCTGATGGTTCTTCAGAAACCACCGTTCGAGCCAATGAGGGATATTTCTCTCTCACGCCTTTCGCAGAAAGTGGTTTTTCTAGTAGCAGTCACTTCACTTCGCAGAGTGTCTGAGCTAGCTGCACTGTCATGCAAAACCCCTTTCCTGGTGTTTCACCAGGACAAGGTGGTTCTGCGTCCGGTTCCGGAATTTCTACCTAAGGTGGTATCCCCCTTTCATCTCAATCAGGACATCTCCTTACCCTCTTTTTGTCCTCATCCAGTTCACCAATGTGAAAAGGATTTGCACTTGTTAGATCTGGTGAGAGCACTCAGACTCTACATTTCTCGTATGGCGCCCCTGCGCCGCTCGGATGCACTCTTTGTCCTTGTCGCTGGCCAGCGTAAAGGGTCACAGGCTTCCAAATCAACCCTGGCTCGGTGGATCAAGGAGCCAATTATCGAAGCTTACCGTTCGGCTGGGCTTCCGGTTCCCTCAGGGCTGAAGGCCCATTCTACCAGAGCCGTGGGCGCATCCTGGGCTTTGAGGCAGCAGGCTACGGCTCAGCAGGTGTGTCAGGCGGCTACCTGGTCGAGCCTGCACACTTTCACGAAGCACTATCAGGTGCATACCTATGCTGCGGCGGACGCCAGCCTAGGTAGACGAGTCCTTCAGGCGGCGGTTGCCCACCTGTAGGAAGAGGCCGTTTTACGGCTCTCTTACGAGGTATTATTTTACCCACCCAGGGACTGCTTTTGGACGTCCCAATTGTCTGGGTCTCCCAATGGAGCGACAAAGAAGAAGGGAATTTTGTTTACTTACCGTAAATTCCTTTTCTTCTAGCTCTAATTGGGAGACCCACGCCCGCCCCTGTTTTTTTGTGTACACATGTTGTTCATGTTGAATGGTTTCAGTTCTCCGATATTCCTTCGGATTGAAGTTACTTTAAACCAGTTTATAATTCTTTTTCCTCCTTCTTGCTTTTGCACCAAAACTGAGGAGCCCGTGGGAGCACGGGGGGTGTATAGGCAGAAGGGGAGGGGCTTAACACTTTTGAGTGTAATACTTTGTGCGGCCTCCGGAGGCATAGCCTATACACCCAATTGTCTGGGTCTCCCAATTAGAGCTAGAAGAAAAGGAATTTACGGTAAGTAAACAAAATTCCCTTCATTGCATTAGCAGGATTTTTTTTATACTTTGTCTACTCTTTGGTGTTTGTTTTTTCACCTGTTCTTTACTTATTTGTCTTTAAGTTTTTTTTTGTTTTTTTTTTTTTTTAGTTCGCCATTGTGGGCAGGGATGGTTTTTATACGATTCATCAATTGCGATGACTTGAAAAATTTGCGCCCTCCCCCACCCGAGGGAGTTTGTGCTTCTGTAGTTTTTGTTACAGTTTTTTGACCTTTGAACTCAAAAAGCAACTTTTTTTTTCTTTTTTTGTACAAAAAAGTTGCAAAAATACAAAGTGGCAGTTGGGGACACAAGCTGCGGACTCCCATCAGGTGTTGATTGAGGACGGATTGCTGACTGTTTCCACCTCAGACCCACGTTTAACATTTTTGTTTGTGTAATCGTCCAGTTCCTCTTCACTTGTCCACGACTTCCTGGAGACATCTTCTCCCACCGAGAAAGGAGCCGTCACGTGCAGGAAATATAACCATCTCTTTCTTCTAATACATGATTTTCCTATAATACATGATATGGATAAAAGTATGTGCCCCCCTCCACATCTTCCCTCCCTCCCGGAGCTTTTCGACCTCCCCTCCTGCATCCATAGACATTAAAGTGTTATTCCTATCTCCAAGATCCCATCCCAATATGTAGTAGGTGTAATAATAATATTAGCAAATACCTCCTAATAGAAATGTAGTATAGTTCTCCTGATTAGCTATCTCTCTTACCTCATGTGCAGGGTATTGCAGCTTAGGCATCCATGATTATGAATAGTATTCCTGATATAGCCATGTCTCTTACCTCATGTGCAGGACATTGCAGCTTAGCTATCCATGGTTATTAACAGTTCTCCTAATATAGCTATGTCTGTTACCTCATGTGCAGGGCATTGCAGCTTAGCTATCCATGGTTATGAACAGTATTCCTGATATAGCCATGTCTCTTACCACATGTGCAGGGCATTGCAGCTTAGGTATTCATGGTTATGAACAGTATTCCTCATATAGCCATGTGTCTTACCTCATGTGCAGGGCATTGCAGCTTATGTATCCATGGTTATGAACAGTTCTCCTGATATAGTCATGTGTCTTACCTCATGTGCGGGGCATTGAAACTTAGATATCCATGGTTATGAACAGTATTCCTGATATAGCCATGTGTCTTACCTCAAGTGCAGGGCATTGCAACTTAGGTAGCTATGGTTACGAACAGTTCTGCTATAGCCATGTTTCTTACCTCATGTGCAGGGCATTACAGCTTAGGTATCCATGGTTATGAACAGTTATCCTGATATAGCTATGTCTCTTACCTCATGTGCAGGACATTGCAGCTTAGGTATCCATGGTTATGAACAGTTCTCCTGATATAGCCATGTCTCTTACCTCATGTGCAAGGCATTGCAGCTTAGGTATCCATGGTTATGAACAGTTCTCCTGATATAGCTATGTCTCTTACCTCATGTGCAGGACATTGCAGCTTAGGTATCCATGGTTATGAACAGTTATTCTGATATAGCTATGTCTCTTACCTCATGTGCAGGGCATTGCAGCTTAGCTATCCATGGTTATGAACAGTATTCCTGATATAGCCATGTCTCTTATCTCATGTGCAGGGTATTGCAGCTTAGCTATCCATGGTTATGAACAGTATTCCTGATATAGCTATGTCTCTTATCTCATGTGCAGGGTATTGCAGCTTAGGTATCCATGGTTATGACCACTCATATACTAACAGTTACCTAAGCAGCAATGCCCTGCACATGAGGTAAGAGACATAACTAATCAGGAGAACTATACTACATTTGTAATTGGAGTTATTTGCTAATATTATTACACCTACTACATATTGGGATAGGATCTTGGAGAGGGGAATGCCCCTTTAATATGGAGTTGGCCCCTCTGTAGATATAACCACTCCTCCTGTTATTTTGGGAAGGATTTATGCAAGATTTTGGCAGTGGCTTTGCCCTTCTGGGAGGTGACGCTGATGTTGGGGGTGGGTTTGAGGTTCGGGGTCTGTGCTGCCGGTCATTTCTTTAACCAAATTCCCCATCCATGTCTTTATGGCCCTCCTAAGGCTACAATTATCCAAAATGTCTTTTGTGCTGAAGGATTAAGGTTTCCCTTCACTGGCACTAGGCCCCGTTCACACATCAGTTTTTTGCCATCAGTCGCAATCCGTCGTTTTGTCAAAAAAAAGAGATCCAGTCCTGGATCCGTTTTCTTCTCATTGACTTGTATTAGTGACGGATTGCGACGGATCTGGCAAAAAATGTTTGTCCTGCCAACGGAGCCGACGTCCACATGAACGTTTTTTTGTCTGCGTCGAAAAAACGGACAGCGACTGATCCGTCGGCGCCCGTCCTTTGTTATAATGGAAGCCTATGGGCGCAGGATCTGTTGCAATCCGTCAAATGACAGATTCCGGCGACTGAGCCTGCTTAAATGAGGTGTAAATGAGGTTTGTGGTCAGAAAAAAAGTGGTACGACAGATCCGTTTTTTTTTTTTTTTTTTTTTTTTTTTTACAGGATCCGTCAGATCAGTCACAAAACAGATTGTGACTGGTGGTAAAAAACTGATGTGTGAAAGAGCCCTAATGAACACGGCATTGAGCTGGGCGACGTGCGACTCGGCATTGAGCTGGGCGACGTGCGACTCGGCATTGAGCTAGGCGACGTGCGACTCGGCATTGAGCTAGGCGACGTCCGGCTCGGCATTGTGCTTGGCGACGTCCGGCTCGGCATTGTGCTTGGCGACGTCCGGCTCGGCATTGTGCTTGGCGACGTCCGGCTCGGCATTGTGGTTGGCGACGTCCGGCTCGGCATTGTGCTTGGCGACGTCTGGCTCGGCATTGTGCTTGGCGACGTCCGGCTCGGCATTGTGCTTGGCGACGTCCGGCTCGGCATTGTGCTTGGCGACGTCCGGCTCGGCATTGTGCTTGGCGACGTCCGACTCGGCATTGTGCTTTGCGACGTCCGGCTCGGCATTGTGCTTGGCGACGTCCGGCTCGGCATTGTGCTTGGCGACGTCCGGCTCGGCATTGTGCTTGGCGACGTCCGGCTCGGCATTGTGCTTGGCGACGTCCGGCTCGGCATTGTGCTTGGCGACGTCCGGCTCGGCATTGTGCTTGGCGACGTCCGGCTCGGCATTGTGCTTGGCGACGTCCGGCTCGGCATTGTGCTTGGCGACGTCCGGCTCGGCATTGTGCTTGGCGACGTCCGGCTCGGCATTGAGCAGGGCGACGTCTGGCTCGGCATTGAGCAGGGCGACGTCTGGCTCGGCATTGTGCTTGGTGGTGTACAGCTCGGCATTGTGCTTGGTGGTGTACAGCTCGGCATTGTGCTTGGCGACGTCCGGCTCGGCATTGTGCTTGGCGACGTCCGGCTCGGCATTGTGCTTGGCGACGTCCGGCTCGGCATTGTGCTTGGCGACGTCCGGCTCGGCATTGTGCTTGGCGACGTCCGGCTCGGCATTGTGCTTGGCGACGTCCGGCTCGGCATTGTGCTTGGCGACGTCCGGCTCGGCATTGTGCTTGGCGACGTCCGGCTCGGCATTGTGCTTGGCGACGTCCGGCTCGGCATTGTGCTTGGCGACGTCCGGCTCGGCATTGTGCTTGGCGACGTCCGGCTCGGCATTGTGCTTGGCGACGTCCGGCTCGGCATTGTGCTTGGCGACGTCCGGCTCGGCATTGTGCTTGGCGACGTCCGGCTCGGCATTGTGCTTGGCGACGTCCGGCTCGGCATTGTGCTTGGCGACGTCCGGCTCGGCATTGTGCTTGGCGACGTCCGGCTCGGCATTGTGCTTGGCGACGTCCGGCTCGGCATTGTGCTTGGCGACGTCCGGCTCGGCATTGTGCTTGGCGACGTCCGGCTCGGCATTGTGCTTGGCGACGTCCGGCTCGGCATTGTGCTTGGCGACGTCCGGCTCGGCATTGTGCTTGGCGACGTCCGGCTCGGCATTGTGCTTGGCGACGTCCGGCTCGGCATTGTGCTTGGCGACGTCCGGCTCGGCATTGTGCTTGGCGACGTCCGGCTCGGCATTGTGCTTGGCGACGTCCGGCTCGGCATTGTGCTTGGCGACGTCCGGCTCGGCATTGTGCTTGGCGACGTCCGGCTCGGCATTGTGCTTGGCGACGTCCGGCTCGGCATTGTGCTTGGCGACGTCCGGCTCGGCATTGTGCTTGGCGACGTCCGGCTCGGCATTGTGCTTGGCGACGTCCGGCTCGGCATTGAGCAGGGCGACGTTCGGCTCGGCATTGAGCAGGGCGACGTCCGGCTCGGCATTGTGCTTGGTGGTGTACGGCTCGGCATTGTGCTTGGCGACGTCCGGCTCGGCATTGTGCTTGGCGACGTCCGGCTCGGCATTGAGCTGGGCGACGTCCGGCTTGGCATTGAGCTGGGCGACGTCCGGCTCGGCATTGAGCTGGGCGACGTCCGGCTCGGCATTGAGCTGGGCGACGTCCGGCTCGGCATTGAGCTGGGCGACGTCCGGCTCGGCATTGAGCTGGGCGACGTCCGGCTCGGCATTGAGCTGGGCGACGTCCGGCTCGGCATTGTGCTTGGCGACGTCCGGCTTGGCATTGTGCTTGGCGACGTCCGGCTCGGCATTGTGCTTGGCGACGTCCGGCTCGGCATTGTGCTTGGCGACGTCCGGCTCGGCATTGAGCAGGGCGACGTCCGGCTCGGCATTGAGCAGGGCGACGTCCGGCTCGGCATTGTGCTTGGTGGTGTACGGCTCGGCATTGTGCTTGGCGACGTCCGGCTCGGCATTGTGCTTGGCGACGTCCGGCTCGGCATTGAGCTGGGCGACGTCCGGCTCGGCATTGAGCTGGGCGACGTCCGGCTCGGCATTGAGCTGGGCGACGTCCGGCTCGGCATTGAGCTGGGCGACGTCCGGCTCGGCAATGAGCTGGGCGACGTCCGGCTCGGCATTGAGCTGGGCGACGTCCGGCTCGGCATTGAGCTGGGCGACGTCCGGCTCGGCATTGAGCTGGGCGACGTCCGGCTCGGCATTGAGCTGGGCGACGTCCGGCTCGGCATTGAGCTGGGCGACGTCCGGCTCGGCATTGAGCTGGGCGACGTCCGGCTCGGCATTGAGCTGGGCGACGTCCGGCTCGGCATTGAGCTGGGCGACGTCCGGCTCGGCATTGAGCTGGGCGACGTCCGGCTCGGCATTGAGTTGGGCGACGTGCTCTCGGCATTGTGCTCGGCGACGTCCGGCTCGGCATTGAGCTGGGCGACGTGCGGCTCGGCATTGAGCTGGGCGACGTGCGGCTCGGCATTGAGTTGGGCGACGTACTCTCGGCATTGTGCTCGGTGGTGTACGGCTCGGCATTGAGTTGGGCGACGTGCTCTCGGCATTGTGCTCGGCGACGTCCGGCTTGGCATTGAGCTGGGCGACGTGCGGCTCGGCATTGTGCTCGGTGGTGTACGGCTCGGCATTGAGTTGGGCGACGTGCTCTCTGCATTGTGCTCGGTGGTGTACGGCTCGGCATTGAGCTGGGCGACGTCCGGCTCGGCATTGAGCTGGGCCACGTCCGGCTCGGCATTGAGCTGGGCGACGTCCGGCTCGGCATTGAGCTGGGCCACGTCCGGCTCGGCATCTTGTAATTCCCCTTCATTTGTAATACCTCTGCTTGCTGTCACAGAATGGCCAAACATTTTTGTTTTTTTATAACTTTGCACTCGTTCTGCTGAATGGTCTCCAGGCTTTCTTAGTCGGTTGCAGGATTTTGTTATTTGCAGAGAGCAGCTCTTTTGTGCAGTTATTTTTACACATCGTTATCGTCGTTGATCCGGTCTGTCCTCTCTGTTCATGACTTTATAGTCTGGCAGTGACGGAGAGCAGTGATTTGCTGCAGCCCGGGGCACAACCTCTCCCTATACATGCGGGGCCCACTTACAATGGCCGGGGGCGGACAAAGGTCCCTTTCTTGTTTGTCAGTGCACTCTACACTTTAACAGGATCCTCATGTCTCCATTAACCCTGTGTAATCCTGTAACCCTTTGTCTGCCTCCAAGCTGGGTAAAAAAGTTTTCAGTTCTTAAAGGCACGGATCATGAATTTCTATCAGGTTTTTAGTAATAATTAGTCTTGGTAATATTTTCTGCCACGGATTTGACCACAGTGAATCTACTCACGTGGCATTGTTATAAAGGCAAATATGTTTGGAATAATTCCGTCACATTTAATTTTTGTTGTAGATTACCTTTTAAAGGGAATCTGCCAGCAGGTTTTACTATGTAATCTGAGAGCAGTATGATATAGAAGCAGAGACCCTGATTCCAGGGATGTATCACTTACTGGTCTGCTTGTTATAGTTTTGATAGAATCCCTGTTTTTTTCATTGATATAGAAGTGCTGTGACTTCTGAGTTGTGTATAATCCCGCCCACCCCCCTGATTGGCAGCTTCTTGTGCTCACTGTGCATTGTCAACCAATCAGTGGTGGGGGCGGGGTCATATATTAGCTGTACTTCCTAGCACTGTACACCTAGTCCTGCAGTGATAAGCTCCTCCTGATAAAACACTGATTGTATTGAAACTGCAGAGTAAGTGACACCACTGGAATCATTCTCTCTGCCCCTACTTCTTTCAGATTAAATAGCAAAATCTGCAGACAGATTCCCTTTAAAGAGTAACTTAACTTTTTTTTTTTGCTAATGTTGTCCAGTATAGAAGTTATTAAACTGTGGAAATCACTTTATGAAGGTATTCGTCTTCATTCCTGTAAAAAAAATGAATTTTATGCAAGTGGCTTTCGAGCCCCGGCTTTTTATCCCAGTTCATTTTCCTGCCTTCAGCTGCACTGATATCATGTGGAGTACAGATGATGGCAGTGATGGGTCAGCTCAGCACCTGTGTAACTGACTCTGGGGAGAAGCTGCTGCAGGGGATTGGTCTGGTAAGCAGAATGGAGGAGGAGACCGGGGCTGACCCATCACTGCCATCAGCTGTACTCCAAAGGAGTACGTACTGATATTAGTGCAGCTGAAGGCAGGGAAATAGACCAGGGATAAGCTGGACTCCACTTACATGCTAGTAACTTTTTAACCACAGCATATACATTGGCCGAGTTATTGCTCTTCAGTTCATTTTTTGTCCCTGTTCCTTGCGCGCGGTGTCCCCCTCCTCGGCTATATGCGCGTCCTCCCCCCGCAGTCCGGCTGGTCATTGTCCCCGAGAACTTCAGAATGAAAGGACGTGAAGACCGGTTTGTACAGAATGGTGTTTCGGTCATGACCTTCACATTTTCCATCCTGGTGGATGTTGCGGTGATTGCGGAGAGTGTATGAGACGGGAGGTAAATATAGGGCAGAGCTCCGCACATTCACATGTTCCCCACATGATCGGAGGATGTAATCCACGGTGCAGCACACATGACGGCTCCACAGAGCTCCGAGCATTAAAGCACAGGTACACAGCGCTTCACATGCTCAGCCCTTTGGTTTTCATAGAAACTGTAATTCTTCAGTTCACCTGTGGCGGCACTGCAGGGATCCCAATACATCAGACCTGTGAGAGGACACAATATTGGGAGATTATCTCTATATTTTACTATATTTTTTTACTATTATTATATTTACTATTATATTATTACAGCCTGGAGGTGTGTTTGGGGTCATTGTCTTGTTGAAAAATAAATGATGTTCTAACTAAACGCAAACCGGATGGAATAGCTGTGATGCTGTGGTAGCCATGCTGGTTCTGTATGCCTTCAATTTTGAATAAATCCCCAACAGTGTCAGCAGCAAAGCCCCCCCACCCCATCACACCTCCTCCTCCATGCTTCACGGTGGGAAACAGACATGTAGAGTCCATCCGTTCACCTTTTCTACAAAGACACGGTGGTTGGATCCAAAGATCTCAAATTTGGACTCATCAGACCAAAGCACAGATTTCCACTGGTCTAATGTCCATTCCTTGTGTTCTTTAGCCCAAACAAGTCTCTTCTGCTTGTTGCCTGTCCTTAGCAGTGGTTTCCTAGCAGCTATTTTACCATGAAGGCTGCTGCACAAAGTCTCCTTTTAACAGTTGTTGTAGAGATGTGTTGTGTGGCATTGACCTGGTCTCTAATCTGAGCTGCTGTTAACCTGCGATTTCTGAGGCTGGTGACTCGGATAAACGTATCCTCCGCAGCAGAGGTGACTCTTGGTCTTCCTTTCCTGGGGCGGTCCTCATGTGAGCCAGTTTCTTTGTAGCGTTTGATGGTTTTTGCTACTGCACTTGGGGACACCTTCAAAGTTTTCCCAATTTTTCGGACCGACTGACCGTCATTTCTTAAAGTAATGATGGCCACTCGTTTTTCTTTATTTAGCGGCTTTATTCTTGCCATAATACAAATTCTAACAGTCTATTCAGTAGGACTATCAGCTGTGTATCCACCAGACGTCTGCACAACACAACTGATGGTCCCAACCCCATTTATAAGGCAAGAAATCCCACTTATTAAACCTGACAGGGCGCACCTGTGAAGGGAAAACCATTTCCGGTGACTACCTCTTGAAGCTCATCAATAGAATGCCAAGAGTGTGCAAAGCAGTCATCAAAGCAAAAGGGGGCTACTTTGAAGAACCTAGAATATAAGACATATTTTCAGTTGTTTCACACTTTTTTGTTAAAGGGAACCTGTCAGCAGAAATGTCCCCTAAAACCTAACAGATTCCCCCTCTGCAGCTCCTGGGCTGCATTCTATAAAGGTCCCTGTTATGATTGTGCCTACTTTCTGACCGAAAAAAAGTGTTTATAAAGTTGTACCTTTTTGGCTTCTGATTCTGTAAATCCGTCACGGGGGCGGGCTGCCTGATGGCCGTTATTCTGCCCCCTGGTCCTGTATGCCGCCCCCATCGCTGATTTCAATACTTCTGGACGCCGCCCACTGCTCCAGCCATCCCCGCGCATGCCCAGTGCCCATCTCTCGGGGATGAGCACTGTGCCCAGCGTCACCGCTGGTGACGTGCACGCAGGGTTAAGATTATGGGCGGTGCTGTGATGTTTATTCCTAAGCAACCGCCCATAATCGCGGGACCGCGCTTTCCCCCTCGGCCTGCTTCTTTCTGCGCAAGCGCGCTGCTGCTGACCTCACTTCGTCTCCTTCCCATCTTGCCCCGAGGCAGGAAATAGATGGGAGGAGCGCGGAGCAGTGACTACACCGAAAGCGCGGTCCCGCGATTATGGGCGGTTGCTTAGGAATAAACATCACAGCACCGCCCATAATCTTAACCCTGCGTGCACGTCACCAGCGGTGACACTGGGCACAGTGCTCATCCCCGAGAGATGGGCACTGGGCATGCGCGGGGATGGCTGGAGCAGTGGGCGGCGTCCAGAAGTATTGAAATCAGCGATGGGGGCGGCATACAGGACCAGGGGGCAGAATAACGGCCATCAGGCAGCCCGCCCCCGTGACGGATTTACAGAATCAGAAGCCAAAAAGGTACAACTTTATAAACACTTTTTTTCGGTCAGAAAGTAGGCACAATCATAACAGGGACCTTTATAGAATGCAGCCCAGGAGCTGCAGAGGGGGAATCTGTTAGGTTTTAGGGGACATTTCTGCTGACAGGTTCCCTTTAAGTATTTTATTCCACATGTGTTAATTCATAGTTTTGAGGCCTTCAATGTGAATCTACAATTTTCAGAGTCATGAAAATACAGAAAACTCTTTGAATCAGAAGGTGTGTCCAAACTTTTTATCTGTACTGTGTGTGTGTGTGTGTGTGTGTGTGTGT
>NC_134363.1:54118562-54263562 GCF_048569485.1 Anomaloglossus baeobatrachus | reverse complement strand
CTTCTCTCAGCCTCCCCCTCCCAGCCTTCCCCAGGATCAGCCTCTCTCCTCCCAGCATCAGCCTCTCTCCTCCCAGCATCAGCCTCTCTCCTCCCAGCATCAGCCTTTTCTGTCCCCAGCATCAGCCTCTCTCCTCCCAGCCTACCCCAGCCTCAGCCTCCCCCAGCATCAGCCTCCCCCTCCCAGCCTTCCCCAGGATCAGCCTCTCTCCTCCCAGCCTCCTCCAGCACGCCGTGCTCCTCTGCCGACACAGATCCGATTGCACACACACACACACTCACACACACCCGATCGCATACACTCACACACACCCGATCGCATACACTCACACACACCCGATCGCATACACTCACGCACACACACATTGACGATATTGCACATACGCGCTCACACTCACAACATCCGGAGATACCACATGCTTCTGGTCATGTGATCCTCCGGCAGGTCCTGGAAGCTCACAGCACAGTATCGCGGCCGAGAAGCAAGCGATATCTCCGGATGCTGTGAGTGTGTGGATGCGATGTGATGTGTGTGTGAGGTGTGTGTGAGAGTGAGTGTGATCTTATGTGTGCTGTTATGTGTGTGTGAGTGTGTATGTTCCGCCGCTGCAGGACCTTGATGCGCTGGTAACTATGCTACCATGGTTACCAGCGTATCCCGTACCCCGCTCGCACGGGAGCCCACACCAGCATACGGCGGCAACCCCAGCAATGCGAGGGTATGTGTCGGCTGGGTTGGCGGCGTACGCTGATGTGGGCTCCCGGGGGTACAGTACTCACCTGGGAGTCGTGGCTCCGTGTCGGTCGGTTCGGGTAATGCGTGCGGGGGGCGGGGCCAGAGCGAGCGTGCATTGCGTGAGGGGGGCGGGCGTGGGCGAGTTGCCTGGGCGAGCGGCCAATCCGTGCGGGGGGGGGGGGGGCCATGGCGAGCCCAGCGGCCAATCAGCTTTGTGTCACCGTAAGGACACAATTTTGGAGCAAGACAGACAGACAGAATAAGGCAATTATATATATAGATATATACAATACATATCTGTGTATATGTATATATGAGAGAGAGAGATAGGTATCTCATGATTGCAAGAAACATAAATAATGATATAATAACAATAGTAAAATTATCATATATATGCCAAAAAAAATACCGTAATTGCAAGGAAAAAATTATTAATATATTTGTAATATTATTACTCTTAATTTTTCCTTGCAATCATGTTTTTGTGTATATATATATATATATATATAAATTGCCTTATTCTGTCTGTCTGTCTGTCTGTCTTGCTCCAAAATTGTGTCCTTACGGTGACACAAAGCGGATTGGCCGCTGGCCTCGCCATGGCCCCGCCCCCCCCGCACGGATTGGTCGCTCGCCCTGGCTCCCCCCCCACATGGATTGGCCGGCCGCTCGCACAGGCTCCGCCCCCCACACGGATTGGCCTCTCGCCCCGGCACCCTGCACGTATTGGCAACTCGGCCACGCCCCGCCCCCCTCACGCAATGCACGCTCGCTCTGGCCCCGCCCCCCGCACGCATCCCCCGAACTGACACAGAGACACGACTCCCAGGTGAGTACTGTACCCCCGGGAGCCCACATCAGCGTACGCCGCCAACCCAGCCGACACAAACCCTCGCATTGCTGGGGTTGCCGCCGTATGCTGGTGTGGGCTCCCGTGCGAGCGGTGACGGGATGTAACCATGGTAGCATAGTTACCAGCGCATCAAGGTCCTGCAGCGGCGGAACACACACACGCACACACATAACAACAGACACACACACACATCAGATCACACTCACTCTCACACACACCTCACACACACATCACATCGCATCCACACACTCACAGCATCCGGAGATATCGCTTGCTTCTCGGCCGCGATACTGTGCTGTGAGCTTCCAGGACCTGCCGGAGGATCACATGGCCAGAAGCATGTGGTATCTCCGGATGTTGTGAGTGAGCGCGTATGTGCAATATCGTCAATGTGTGTGTGTGTGAGTGTATGCGATCGGGTGTGTGTGAGTGTATGCGATCGGGTGTGTGTGTGTGAGTGTATGCGATCGGGTGTGTGTGAGTGTATGCGATCGGGTGTGTGTGAGTGTATGCGATCGGGTGGGTGTGAGTGTATGCGATCGGGTGGGTGTGAGTGTATGCGATCGGGTAGGTGTGAGTGTATGCGATCGGGTGGGTGTGTGTGTGTGAGTGTATGCGATCGGATCTGTGAGTGTCGGCAGAGGAGCACGGCGTGCTGGAGGAGGCTGGGAGGAGAGAGCCTGATGCTGGGGGAGGCTGATGTTGGGGGAGGCTGGGAGGGTGTAGGCTGATGCTGGGAGGAGAGAGGCTGATGCTGGGGGAGGCTGATGCTGGGGGTGGCTGGGATGAGAGAGGCTGATGCTGGGGGAGGCTGATGCTGGGGGTGGCTGGGAGGAGAGAGGCTGATGCTGGGGGAGGCTGGGAGGCGGAGGCTGATGCTGGGGGAGGCTGGGAGGCGGAGGCTGATGCTGGGGGAGGCTGGAAGGAGAGAGGCTGATGCTGGGGGAGGCTGATGCTGGGGGAGGCTGGGAGGGGGAGGCTGATGCTGGGGGAGGCTGGGAGGAGGGAGGCTGTGAGGAGAGAGGCTGATGCTGGGGGAGGCTGATGCTGGGGGAGGCTGGAAGGAGAGAGGCTGATGCTGGGGGAGGCTGGAAGGAGAGAGGCTGATGCTGGGGGAGGCTGATGCTGAGGGAGGCTGGGAGGTGGAGGCTGATGCTGGGGAAGGCTGGGAAGAGGGAGGCTGGGAGGAGAGAGGCTGATCATGGGGAAGGCTGGGAGGAGGGAGGCTGGGAAGAGAGAGGCTGATGCTGGGGGAGGCTGATGCTGGGGGAGGCTGGAAGGAGAGAGGCTGATGCTGGGGGAGGCTGATGCTGGGGGAGGCTGATGCTGGGGGAGGCTGGGAGGAGAGAGGCTGATGCTGGGGGAGACTGGGAGGAGGGAGGCTGGGAGGGGGGAGGCTGAGAGAAGAGAGGCTGATGCTGGGGGAGGCTGAGGCTGATGCTGGGAGGAGAGAGGCTGATGCTGGAGAGGAGAGAGGCTGATGCTGGAGAGGAGAGAGGCTGATGCTGGAGAGGAGAGAGGCTGATGCTGGAGAGGAGAGAGGCTGATGCTGGAGAGGAGAGAGGCTGATGCTGGAGAGGAGAGAGGCTGATGCTGGAGAGGAGAGAGGCTGATGCTGGAGAGGAGAGAGGCTGATGCTGGAGAGGAGAGAGGCTGATGCTGGAGAGGAGAGAGGCTGATGCTGGGAGGAGAGAGGCTGATGCTGGGAGGAGAGAGGCTGATGCTGGTGCAGCATGGGGGATGGAGCACGATGGGGAGTGCGCAGCATGGGGGATGGAGCACGTTTGGGAGTGCGCAGCATGGCGGATGGACCAAGTTTGGGAGTGCGCAGCATGGCGGATGGACCACGTTTGGGAGTGCGCAGCATGGCGGATGGAGCACGATGGGGGTTGCGCAGCATGGGGGATGGAGCACGATGGGAGGTGCACACCTCCCCCCAACACACACACAACACACCACACACACACTGGGAACCACAAACACCGCCCTACACAGACACCCACACACACAGACAACGCTGCACACACACAACACCCAACACACAAACACTGCGGCACACACAAATATACGCACATACCGCACAACACACACACATTGCACAAAACATACCTCCCCCCAAAACACCACACACAGACAAACCGCGCAACACACACACACACACACACACAACGCTACAGACACACAGCGCTCCACAAACAACGCAACACACGCAACACACATACAACACCGCTCTCACCCCCCGCCACACCCAGACAACACCCAGAACATGTACAGCGCCCTACACAAACACATGGTAACTACAGACAACATCTATATATATATATAACAAAAATCATACATTAACTACACAATACGTAAATTCTAGTATACCCGATGCGTAGAATCGGGCCACCTTCTAGTGTATGTGTGTAAATATATATATATATATATATATATATATATATATATACATACATACATATATATATATATATATATATATATATATATATATATATATATATATATATAATTTATAAATTTATAAATATGTATAAATATATATATAAATATTTTAATTTTTTTTTTTTCTTTCTCTCTTTAGGCCTGGCTTGACAGTCACGAACGAAGCTTTGGTCATTTCATCGGTGGCAAATGGATAAAACCAGAAGGCAGGCAGACGTATGCTACTAAGAATCCAGCAACAGGTGAGAGGTCACTTTTTAGGGGTCATCCCAAACTACAGGGTGGGTGGTAAATGTATGATCGCTAGGACTTTGGCAGATAGAATGCTAACTGACCACAGTAACAGGGGTCTCCTATGTCCCCCATTCCCATTCTTTCACTTTCTGTAAGGCCCCTGCACATCTACCACTCCCCAATCTACTGATCCCCCCCCCCCCCCCGGTGGCTTCCACATGATAGGTATTGACCCCTTTAACTGCAGTCTTCTGAACTGGTATTCTGCAAATGAGACAATTAGAAAATCTCTTGGGTTGTGCCTAGATTAAAAAAAGAAAAGCATTTTTGGGGAAAGTCCTCAGACCAGTTTCTATTGAAAACTAAAGAACCACTTTTAAAACTAAATTTTGAGTTTTCACATTTGGTTTCTACCTTTTTAGAGTGACATTATAATAATTAAATCAATTTCTGACCTGACCGGCAGAGTGTTAGAATATTCAGTATGTGAGAATGGCAATACTGCCAGTGACCACTAGATGCCGCCATTGTACAAAGAAAATCTCCAGTCCATGTGATCTAGCCGTGTGCATTACATTCCTCAGTTCCCGGGAAAGCTGGGTGATGATTGGTATCACCATTATTGTAATAGTCAAAATTGATGCCGATTTTCTACAGATCTGGGGCCACATCTGCTGGTGTGTGTGACCTACTTAATCCCTAATTATGGAGCCTCAGCTGGAGAAGCTGTAAGCTGCTGAACATTTCTATACCAGACCTTGGAGACTTCCATATATTTAAAGGGAAGGTGTTCTTACTAAATTATATACTTTTTACATCAGATTTTGATGTTTTTCTATGTATTTTTTTAAACATTCTTTCATTACTTCCCCCCCCCCCCCTCAATTTTCAGTATCGCTCATTAAATAAAAAATCATGTAGCAGTTTTCATGTTCTTTATAGAAGACTTTTCAGTAATTTCATTATCATCACAGACAGCGTTATAATCACCAATAATATTATATATAGTAGATAACATAGGATCCACTATTCACAATAGGTGAGATCACAGCTCACCTCCTCCTCCTGTACAATGATTAATAACACCTATACACAGTAAATAAGACAGGATCCACCATTCACAATAGGCGTCACCGCTCCTCCTGTACAATGACCGATGACACCTCTGTATACAGTAGATAATACAGAATTGACCATTCCCAATATCTGATGTCACAGCTCACCTCCTCCTCCTGTACATTGACTAATAACTGTGTACAATATATAACACAGGATCCACTTTTCACAATAGGGGATATCACAACTCACCTCCTTCTTTACAATGACTGATAACACATCTATATAGAGTAGATAACACAGGTTCCACCATTCACAATATATGATATCACAGTTCCCCCTCCTCCTCCTGCAAAATGACTGATAACATCTCTATATACAGTTGGTAATACAGAATCCAACATTCACAATAGGGGATGTCACAGCTCACCACCTCCTCCGGCAGAGTGACTGATAATACCTCTATATACAGGAGATATTACAGGATTCACCATTCACAATAGGTGAGATCACAGCTCACCTACTCCTCCTCCACTCTATATATTGACTGATAATCTCTTTATATAGTACATAATACAGGATCCACAATTCACAATAAGTGATGTCACATCTCACCTTCTCCAGTACAATGACTGATTGTAGATAACACAGGATTCATCACTCACAATGGGTGATATCACAACTCACCTACTCCTCCACTCTATATCTTGACTGATCTCTCTATAGTAGATAACACAGGATCCACCATTCACAATAAGTGATGTCACAGCTTACCTTTTCCTGTACAATGACTGATAGTAGATAACACAGGTCCAACACTCACAATAGGTGATATCACAGCTCACCTTCTCCTCCTCCTGTAAAAAAAAATTACATACAAATCTGATTTAAACAGTAGATGACATTCCCTTCTAACTGTCTTTTCTCCACTGATTCTTGAGCATAGTGAATATGTCTGCTATCTCGGGGTCTTGTGTGCAGTAATCGGTGACATTGTGAGTGAGGATGGCTGGTGCTGGGGGAGGATTAGGTACGCTGCGGGTTTATTCCAGGGTTAATCTGTAAGCAGCTGTACTAGAGAAGATGTAGGACACGGGATCGCGGAGGTGAAATCCTGGCCACACAGACGCCACCGTCCTATACAGTACACTGGAAGTTATTTTCCGTGAGAGGTTTAGAGGTCGTCCATATACAGTACGACATCATGTAATTTTGATGAAATGTCTTCTTCCCGGGCTTGTATATTCAGTACATCTATGAATTCACCATGAAATGACCGTACTGGAGCGTCTTTTCTTACAGCTCTATATTGTTCTGTCCCTTTGTTATTCCTCCTAAAAATAAAAAATATTAAGAAACTGATACCAGTTATCAGTTGGGAGTGAGTCCCTGCTCAGCCTGACACTGGAAGCTTTGATTGGACAGTGTCAGACTTTGCAGTGACACCTCCCCAGCAGTGTCCAATCAGTGCTGCCAGTGTAAGACCGAGCAGGAACACACCCCCAACACTGTCCAATCAGAGCTGCCAGTGTAAGACCGAGCAGGAACACACCCCCAACACTGTCCAATCAGAGCTGCCAGAGTAAGACTGAGCAGGAACACCCCCCCAACACTGTCCAATCGGAACTGCCAGTGTAAGACTGAGCAGGAACACACCCCCAACACTGTCCAATCAGAGCTGCCAGTGTAAACCTGAGCAGGAACACACCCCCAACACTGTCCAATCAGAGCTGCCAGTGTAAGACTGAGCAGGAACACTGTCCAATCAGAGCTGCCAGTGTAAGACTGAGCAGGAACACACCCCCAACACTGTCCAATCGGAACTACTAGTGTAAGACTGACAAGGAGAAGAGGAAGAAATGCGATCAAAAAGTCCATATAATATGCAAAACAGTTTATTGATCAAATATATAGGGGGACAACTCACCACAGTGATATTAACAACATAACGAGTCCTCAGCTGATGATCAGATGTAAATAGTGCAGAATATGTACCAGGCAGTAATCACAAGCTGCCTCACACCTTAGTATAACCCTCCCCATGTATTGAGGTTCACTAGCATCGTGGGTCCCAATAGAAAAGGAGCTATCTATACAAGTTGTCCAAGACATACAGGGGCAACGTTGTCACTATGTAACCCAGGGATTCCCAGGCATAAACGCAGGGAGAGAGCGGGCGCAAAGAAAAACAATTACCCGTAAGATATGGTGTTGTGGTGATGGAAACAGCCATGTACGCAGGCACCCTACACGTGTTTCGGCACACACCTTCGTCCAGGGGCGGTATACAGATGGTAACTCCGGATATTTAAACCCCCTCGCACCAATCGGAGTGCAGTGACCTCGTGGTGACGCATGAGTCACCATGGTATCCCCCGCTGCGCGCCGGCCGCTGCGTCATGTTAAGGCGGCACCCGATCATGTCACATGATCGGATCACCGCCCGTCCATCTATTACTATCTATTATTATATTTGTATACTTCCAGTAATTACACATCTACTTGTCTTTTCAGTATAATAAGGCTGTGTACCGATATACATATACACCTTAGGGTTACATAACGGGTTAAACATTTAGACTAGCTGACTTGCGCCGATCCCCGTAATAGCCCATACAATCTCTATGCGGATACCTTGTACGCATGCGCGCTATGGTCCCCCTGGCTCTCTCCGGCTTCCATATCTTTATGGACGGGCGGTGATCCGATCATGTCACATGATCAGGTGCCGCCCTAACATGACGCAGCGGCCGGTGCGCGTCGGGGAATATCATGGTGACTCATGCGTCACCGCGGGGTCACTGCACTCCGAATGGTGCGAGGGGGTTTAAATATCCGGAGTTACCATCTGTATACTGCCCCTGGACGAAGGCGTGTGCCGAAACACGTGTAGGGCGTCCTGCGTACCTGGCTGTTTCCATCACCACAACAGGTAGATAGAATCCTACTTATCACCCATATCTTACGGGTAATTGTTTTTCTTTGCGCCCTCTCTCTCCCTGCGTTTATGCCTGGGAATCCCTGTGTTACATAGTGACAACATTGCCCCTGTATATCTTGGACAACTTGTATAGATAGCTCCTTTCATATTGGGACCCACGATGCTAGTGAACCTTAAGGCTATGTGCGCACTAGAAAAGTGATTTTTCTCAAGAAAATTTCTTGAGAAACTTCTGGGAGTTGAAGATTACCGCACCTGCGATAAAAAACCGCACCAAAACCGCGGGAAAAATGCATGCGTTTTTGCAGCGGTTTTTCTGCAGGTTGGTCCCTGCAGTTTTTTTATGCTGAACTGCAATAAATAATATAGATGATAGACAGATAATGGATAGAGGGAAAGATATATAGATAGATAATAGATGAGAAAGACCTATATAATGTCCCACCTCCCTGCATATTCTAAGCTGGCACCCTTTAGTGACTTTCATGTGGCACTAAGGGTGCTTAGCCTTGTATTTAGCCAAAAAATAAATAATTAAAATAAAAACGATGTGAGGTCCCCCCATCTTTTGTAGCCAGCTAGGGTAAAGCAGATGGCTGCAGCCTGCAAACCACAGCTGGCAGCTTCACCTTGGCTGGTAATCCAAAACAGATGGCACCCCATGCTGTTATTTTACATTAAATAAATAATTTAAAACAAAAAACATGGGGTCCCCCCTAAATTGGATCACCAGCGAAGGAAAAGTGGACAGCTGGGGTCTGATATTCTCAGACTAGGGAGGTCCACTGTTACTGGACACTCCCCAGCCTAAAAATAGCAGGCTGCAGCCGCCCCAGACGTGGCGCATCCATTAGACGTGCCAATCCTGGCGCTTCACCCCAACTCATCCCGTGCCCTGATGCGGTGGCAAACGGGGTAATATATGGGGTTGATGCCAGATGTGTAATGTCACCTGGCATCAGGCCCTGGGGTTAGTTATGTCACGCGTCTATCAGATATCCGACATCACCAACCCAGTCAGTAAGAAATAAAAAATAGACAACAAAAAAAGTTTTATTTGAAAAAACACTCCCCACATTCCCTCTTTCACCAATTTATTGACAAGAACAATCAAATCCAGGTCCGGCGTAATCCAATAAGGGGACCCCACGACGATCCATACCATAGTCACTGTCCCAGTCAATGAAGAACAGAATGTTCCCCATTGGCTGGGAGAGTAATGCAGTGACCTGAGCTAACATCAATAGGTCAGCCCAGGTCACTGCAGGGGATGACAAGTGCTGCTGTCAGGAGGATAGATGAGATCATTACCTGCTGTGATGATCTCCTGCTCTCCTGACGTCAGCGCTGTCACTGACTTCTATGCCCGCCGCGTTCTCAGCAATATCGCGAGAGCCCGTGACGTCACCGCTAGTGACAGTCTTGGGCCGCGGGCATAGACGGCAGTGACAGCGGTGACGTCAGGAGGCAGGAGATCGTCACCGCAGGTAATGATCTCATTTCACCTCCGGACAGCAGCGCTCGTCATCCCCACGGCTGCACGCACAAGCTGCTGACACTGCGGGCAGACACTGACACAGTGCTGTGCAGGCAGCCGCGGGGCTGGAGTAGGACACAGACTGCACGGGCACCTGGAAGTCACACGGAAGTGCTTCTGTGCGGTGTCCAGGCAGTGAGACGTGTGTGTTTACTCTGCTCCGCTTCCTGTTCCTGGCATAATGACATCACTTCCTGCAAAACCGCAGGCAGCGATGAGCATTACCGCAGGTAAATCGCGGCTATACCGGGGGTATACCGCACATCATTTGCTACCTGCGGTATACCCGCGGTATTTCGCGATTACATTACAGTGAATGGAGTGAAATACGGGGGTATACCGCAGCTACCTGCGGAAAATAATGGACATGCACATTTTCTCAAGAAAGTTTCTCAAGAAAATCTTCAGAAAGAATTTTCTTGAGAAAAAAACGCAGCGTGCGCACAACTATTTTTTTTCCCATAGGTTTTGCTGGGAAATGTCTGCAGGAAGATTACAAATATTTCTCAAGAAATTTCTGCAGCAAAACCGCGGGTAAAAATGCCTAGTGCGCACAGAGCCTAATACATGGGGAGGGTTATACTAAGGTGTGAGAGGCAGCTTGTGATTACTGCCTGGTACATATTCTGCACTATTGACATCTGATCATCAGCTGAGGACTCGTTATGTTGTTAATATCACTGTGGTGAGTTGTCCCCCTATATATTTGATCAACCAACTGTTTTGCATATTATCTGGACTTTTTGATTGCATTTCTTCCTCTTCTCCTTGTCTAATTGTGCTGCGATTGTCCATTATACAGTCCCTATATTCCATATAAACATCAATATGATAATCATTGTATTTATTTATTCTGATTAATTATGACTAACATGTGGAAGCACTTATTGTCATCAGTTTGTGTGTATAGTGTAAGACTGAGCAGGAACACTGTCCAATCAGAGCTGCCAGTGTAAGACTGAGCAGTGACACCTCCCCAGCAGTGTCCAATCAGAGCTGCCAGTGTAAGACTGAGCAGTGACACCTCCCCAGCAGTGTCCAATCAGAGCTGCCAGTGTAAGACTGAGCAGTGACACCTCCCCAGCAGTGTCCAATCAGAGCTGCCAGTGTAAGACCGAGCAGTGACACCTCCCCAGCAGTGTGCAATCAGAGCTGCCAGTGTAAGACTGAGCAGTGACACCTCCCCAGCAGTGTCCAATCAGAGCTGCCAGTGTAAGACCGAGCAGTGACACCTCCCCAGCAGTGTCCAATCAGAGCTGCCAGTGTAAGACTGAGCAGTGACACCTCCCCAGCAGTGTCCAATCAGAGCTGCCAGTGTAAGACTGAGCAGTGACACCTCCCCAGCAGTGTCCAATCAGAGCTGCCAGTGTAAGACCGAGCAGTGACACCTCCCCAGCAGTGTGCAATCAGAGCTGCCAGTGTAAGACTGAGCAGGAACACATCCTCAACACTGTCCAATCAGAACTACTAGTGTAAGACTGAGCAGGAACACTGTCCAATCAGAGCTGCCAGTGTAAGACTGAGCAGGAACACACCCCCAACACTGTCCAATCAGAACTACTAGTGTAAGACTGAGCAGGAACACTGTCCAATCAGAGCTGCCAGTGTAAGACTGAGCAGTGACACCTCCCCAGCAGTGTCCAATCAGAGCTGCCAGTGTAAGACCGAGCAGGAACACATCCTCAACACTGTCCAATCAGAACTACTAGTGTAAGACTGAGCAGGAACACTGTCCAATCAGAGCTGCCAGTGTAAGACCGAGCAGTGACACCTCCCCAGCAGTGTCCAATCAGAGCTGCCAGTGTAAGGCTGCTTTCACACATCCAGTTTGAGCAGTGCGGCTCAATCCGGCTGTGAAACCTATGCAACAGATGTGGTGAAAACAACGCATCCTTTGCATAAGTTTTTTACATGCGGTCCGTCCGGTTTTTGCCGCTTGCGGCAGGCTACTGAGCATGCGCAGTGGCAAAAACCGCATGTGGCGGCCAGATGCGTTTTTTGCCGCATCCGGCGCCCATAGGCATGCATGAGAAAATGTGCCGCATCGGCCGGATGTGGCGCGATGCATTTTTTTTTTTTTGCCGCACAAAAAAACGTGCCAGGCAACGTTCCATCCGGCCGCCGCATCAGCTAAATCTGCCGCATGCGGCAAAAACCGGACCGATTGCAAGCCCATGTGGCACAATGCGGCACTAATGTTAGTCTATGCAAAAAAACCCGCAACCGGCAGCAAAAAAACGGTTGCGTTTTTTATGCAAAGTGCCGGATTGTGCCGCACAGGAGAAAACAGAGGTGTGAAAGCAGCCTAACACAGATCAGGGGACACCCCTCCAATATTGACCAGTCAAAGCTGCCAGAATAAGACTGAGCAGAAACACTCCCCAACACTGTCCAATTAGGCTGCTTTCACACATCAGGTTTTTGCTGTTCGGCACAATCCGGCGCTTTGCAGAAAAACCGCATCCGTTTTTTTTTTCCCGCCGGGTGCGGTTTTTCCTCATAGACTTTTATTAGCACCGGATTGTGCCGCATGTACTCGCGTTTGATCCGGTTTTTGCCGGTTGCGGCAAAAATCATCACTCCGGTGACCGCACAGGACGCAGAGAGGAACGTTTTTTGCCAGCGGCAAAAAACTGCATAGCGCTGTGCGGCATGGTGCATAATGAAAGTCTATGCACGCCGAATCTGGTGGCATGCATCAAACGCCGGAAGCATGTACCGGATTCGTTTTTTACTTCTGAGCATGCCCAGAAGTGATATAAATTCATTGCTTGTCAGAAAATACCTCTCTCTCTGGCCTAAGAAAATCGGAGTGAATGGAGTGCGATAAAACATTGCATTCCACTCGCACCAATTCTAGCCTGTGTGTCTGCACACATGAGCGATTATTTTCTCAGCCCTAATCGGACCGAGAAAACAATCGCAGCATGCTGCGTGTGTAATGCGAGACTCTTTCTCTCGCACCCATTCAAGTGAATGGGGCGAGAGAAAAATCGCACCGCACTCGCGGTACTCCGGTGTACCGTGCATGCAGAGCGAGAGTTGCAATAGCCGGCTACGGAGGAGAGAGGGAGAGAAATCCCACCTTCCCCTCCTCCGTGCCAGCCCGCATCTCCACAGCGCTGGCCCGCCCCTCCTGGGAGCGAGCCTGCCCGCCCCCCGCAGCTGTGGTCCGCTCGCACAGTCGGACTGCACTCAGATGCAGGGACACTAGCACTAGCACTCGGCTCCTGCTGTGCTGCCAGCATGAGCCGAGTGTCATGCGAGCATCGCAGTAGTGCCCCGTGTGGCTCTCTCACTCTCACTCTCACCCACTCACTAATCACCGGCGCGGCACGGCTGTCACACTGCTGGCGCCTTCTCCTGATTTGAAAATGCCGGCCGCCCATTATTCAATCTCGTATTCACTGCTTTCCCCACCAACCGGCGCCTATCATTGGTTGCAGGCAGACACGCCCCCACGCTGAGTGACAGCTGTCTCACTGCAACCAATCACAGCCAACGGTGGGCGGGTCTATTTCTTCCAGTAAAAAATAAATAATTTCAAAAAAACGGCGTGCGGTCCCCCCCAATTTTGATACCAGCCAAGATAAAGCCACACAGCTGAAGGCTGGTATTCTCAGGATGGGGAGCCCCACGTTACCACCCTAACAATGTCAGCCAGCAGCCGCCCGGAATTGCCGCATCCATTAGATGCGACAGTCCCGGGGACTCTACCCCGCTCATCCCGAATTGCCCTGTTGCGATGGCAATCAGGGTAATAAGGGGTTAATCATGGCAGACACCCCATTGAGACACCCCAATGAGTAACCTGTAAGTGAAAGTAAATAAAGACATACATACACCCAAAAAAATACTTTACTTGGAATAAAAGACAAAAAAACACCCTCTTTCACAATTTTATTAAAATCCCCCAAATACCCCTCCAGGTCCGACGTAATCCACAGAGGTCCCACGACGCTTTCAGCTCTGCTACATGAAGCTGACAGGAGCGGCCGTAGAACACCGCCGCTCCTTGGAGCTCCACACAGCAACTGAAGGGAGTCGCGCTGTCAGCGGTGATGTCACTGAGGTAGTGCCGGAGTGTGTGCGGTGATGATGCGTGCGGTAGTGCAGGGGTGTGCGGTGATGATGAGTGCGGGAGTGCCGGGGTGTGTGTAGTGATGATGCGAGCGGGAGTGTCGGGGTGTGTAGTGATGATGCGTGCGGGAGTGCAGGTGTGTGCGGTGATGATGCGTGCGGTAGTGCCGGTGTATGCGGTCATGATGGGGGCGATAGTGCCGGCGTCTGTGTGGGGATGATGCGTGCGGGAGTGCAGGTGTGTGCAGTGATGATACGTGCGGGAGTGCCGGTGTATGCGGTCATGATGGGGGCGATAGTGCCGGCGTCTGTGTGGGGATGATGCGTGCGGGAGTGCAGGTGTGTGCAGTGATGATACGTGCGGGAGTGCCGGTGTATGCGGTCATGATGGGGGCGATAGTGCCGGCGTCTGTGTGGGGATGATTGGGTCTCTCTCAGCACAAAAAAAATCCGGATCCGTCGCATCAGGCACAAACCGGATTGTGCCCGATTGCAAAAACCGGATGTGTGAAAGCAACCTAAGAGCTGCCGGTGTAACACTGAGCAGGGACACCCCTCCAATACTGACCAGTCAGAACTCCCAGCGTGCGACTGAGCAGAAACACTGTCCAATAAGAGCTGCCAGTGTAGGACTGAGCAGGGATACACCCCAGCTGATAACTCCTAGTTATTTTCAGGAGGAATAACAGAGGAACAGCCTAACAAATAAGTCTGTAAAGTAAAGCTATTACTGACCCAACACACAGACATCTTTACCCTTACATCAGCCCATTTGTTCATTTCTTGTCTTGTTTCCTTAGGGGAGGTTCTGGCCTCCACCGTCCAGGGAACTGAGGAGGATGTGGAGCTGGCGGTCAGCACAGCACGGAAAGCCTATGAGAGTTGGAGCCAACTTCCGTGTCATGTTCGGGCACGATATATGTACAGGTGGGCATCAGGGGGCACCCTGGGCAGGAGGGCACAGCAAGGACTCCGCTCTGATTGGTTGATATTCCTAAAGCGGGACGGGGGAATTATGGCATGGACAGCTTTAGGGCATTGTCTAAAAATAATTTTTCAATAGCGTTTCATTAAATTTTGGCCTATTTTGCTTTTTCAGGCTCTACATATCACAGTACATAGCAGAATTCTGAATGAGCTACTAATGAATTTGTTAGTGTTGATCAATTCTGATTCTGCAGCTTCTATGTATCACAATACGATGCTAGCTATAGAATGAGCTACCAGGAAAAACCATCAGTAAGCTCAGCGGGGTGTGTAACACTTATTTCTTTTTTCCTGAACAATATGTTTAGCAGATTTATGACCACATCAAAGTGCAACTTGGTCATAAATCAGTTTAGTAGATCTAAGAGGTATGAGTTACATTCACTGCCATCAGATGAGCGCACTGATGGATACACCAGTAACTCATTCTGCAGGAAGCTATCTTCTGTGATACATGAAAGCAAAATGGTCCAACACTTTTTTTTTCTTTTCTTAAAGACTTCTTGAAAAAGAAATCAAATACCTTGTAAAAAATCCCTGAGCTACCCTGATTCTGACGCTTTTTTCCGTTTCCCTCTACGTCGCTGCATTGCAGAGATATTCACATTTGTTGCCTTTCGAGTGCAGTATGTGAAATCTCTGCTTGTAGTTCAACTGGGCATGTCTTCAGAGTCTTCTCTGGGGGTGTGCCCTTTCACCCCTCCCTCTCAGATGCTGCCAATCACTGCTGAGCAGTGTCTGATTCTAGGTTAGCAGCTGAAGTGTGATTGGCAACACCTGGGAGGGGGTGTGAATGTGCACGTCCCCAGAATAGACTCTGAAGTAACGCCCAGTTGCTCTACAAGTAGAGATTTCACATACTGCGCTCCAAAAGAAACAAATGGGAATATCTCTGCAATGGAGCAACGTAGAGGAAAACGGAAAAAAGTGGCAGAATCAGGGGCGCTCGGTGTTTTTTTTTTACATGGCATTCCACTCCATTTTTTGAGCAAGCGAAAAGTCCTCTTTAAATTGTTTTTTCATTGTAAGTAGGTAAACTTGCAAAGTGTTTGTTAAAACAAACAAATTTGCAGTTTTAGCTCTTTATTAAAACATTTCTCTACTCTCAAGAACAGAGGGATGATTAATTTCTTTTTCGCTCTATTGGGAGACCCAGACAATTGGGTGTATAGGCTATGCCTCCGGAGGCCGCACAAAGTACTACACTTAAAAGTGTTAGGCCCCTCCCCTTCTGCCAATACACCCCCCGTGCTCCCACGGGCTGCTCAGTTTTTTGCTTTGTGCGAAGGAGGTCAGACATGCACGCATAGCTCCACAGATTAGTCAGCAGCAGCTGCTGACTATGTCGGATGGAAGAAAAGTGGGCCCATATAGAGCCCCCAGCATGCTCCCTTCTCACCCCACTCTTGTCGGCGGTGTTGTTAAGGTTGAGGTATCCATTGCGGGTACGGAGGCTGGAGCCCACATGCTGCTTTCCTTCCCCATCCCCCTCTGGGCTCTGGGTGAAGTGGGATCTTACTGGTCTCCAGGCACTGAGACCGTGCTCCATCCACAACTCCTGTGGAGCCTGATGGATAGGAGTCGAGTATCGTTCAGGGACATGGCCCTGCATCTTGGAGGTACTCTGTATCCCTGTGGGGACCGCGCACGGCATCACCTCAGCCTTGCTGGGTGTGCTAGTGCACCGGGGACCGCGGCGCTGACCGGGTCTATATGTGCCATTACACACTCAGCGTCGCTGAGTGTGTTTATATGTAAGGGCTACCGCACTAACCGCCGCTGCCATGGGACACTGCGGCGCGGCTGGGACTTGTAGTTCGCCGGGGACTTTCACGCCGGCCGCGCTTTTACGGCGGCCGCGTTTATTACTAGAGTCCCCGGCTTCCTTGCGGCCTAGTTTACTTTTCTCCCGCCCTCAGCCCTGACAGGCAGGGGGAAGGGCGGGACGCTGCACGGAGCGAGCAGCTCTGAGGGCTGGAGTATGATTTACATACTCCACCCCCCTCACTGTGCACGGTGTGAGCACCAGTTCGCGCTCTTTCTCGGCCACGCCCACAGCTCCCTCATCTCGTCAGGACGCCGCAGCCATTCCTGTCAGCTCCACCGACGCTGCAGAAGAGGGACAAGTCCTGGGAGACCCAGACACGGTCTCTGGTGGCCTCACAACCGCTTTAGGCGGCTGGAAAGCAGCACCTGTTGGTGCTAGCCCCATGGTGCTGTAGGGTATTGGTACATTATTTGTGTATCATATATACTTTACACCAGGGGTGGGCAATTAATTTTCCCATGGGGCCGCATGAGAAATTGGGATGGTTTTAGAGGGCCGGACTAATATAATTAACTCAGTTTTACCCAATACTGTATATAGTATATATATTATCCCTTCATAAACAAACAGTGAGTTAAACAATACAAAGATTGAATGATAATATGGAGGTCCTAATTACATCATTATTTAATGAGATAATGAACTTTAATGAACTTGTCATTGTTCACTTTAGAAAATTGTCAACTTTACAGTGTTTAATAAACTAAACATCACATCTTGACCTAAAATAGCAAGTTTTTCAAAGACCGGCATCCCTTTAATAGATTTTTTGCAACTATATTAGTAAACAATATGTGATAACTACAGAGCAACAAATATTATACCGGACGAATATTATCCTGTATATAATATCTGTATATAATATCTGCAGGGGCATAACAATCAAGGTAGCAGAGGGAGACATCATGACGAGGCCTGTGGAGTTAGGAGGCTGCCAGTGGTATCTCTGTCTTCAGCTTCAGGGTATGTGCGCACGTGTGCGTATTACATGCAGTTACGCTGCGTTCTGCACCGCAGCGTAACTGCATGCGTCCTGCGTCCCCTACAAAATCTATGGAGATTGTGCAGGGGCTGTGCGCACGTGGCATGTTAGAATGCAGCGATTCGGCTGCTTGCCGAATCGCTGCGTTCTAAGAAGTGACATGTCACTTCTTTCGTGCGTTCTGCATGCTGTCTATAGGGAGAGGCAGCATGCAGAGCGCACAAATCTGCCGGCACCATGCGCTTCAGAACGCAGCTTTTCGGTGCGGTGCAGAGCGCACACGTGCGCACATACCCTAATGTTTTGTAGTGACCGCACACCTATCAGAGACCGGCAGCTGACGTTAGCATGCTCATCATACAGGGCATGAGATCACTGCCAGGTGCTGCTCACCATCCCCTTTGCATCTATTATGGAGGAGAAAGAAGAAGCTGCTCGCCGCAGGATCAAGGAAAGATGAGAGGAATTGTTTATTTCTTGTGTTTAAATGTGTTTGAGGAAAGTGCCAGGATGGTGGCATTATTGTTTGAAGGGCCCATGAAGGGACATTATAAGATAACGGGTGATATTATTACACACAGGGCCTTGGACAGGGACCTTATTACATGACGAGGACGTTATTACATATAGGCCCAGGACAGAAAAGTTATTACAGGACGGAGACATTATTATATACAGGGCCAGGACAGACACGGCGGAGACATTATTATATATGGAGAGCACAGTAAAGGGACATTATTACAGGAAGGGGACATTGTTACAGATGGGGGACCTTATTATAGGATTTGACTAACGTGCTGGTGGGGGCCCTGCATCAATTTTTGGACCATATTTATGCACAGACATCAGATGGTGAAAGGTGTACATTACAGCACAGCCAGTATTCAGATTAGTATCTACTATACAGTGGCTACAGACATCAGAATGTATATAACAGTGTGTACACTGGATGTGTTATACTGGGCACAGATGTACAAAGATTTGTGCAGTGACTGATCTGATACCTGCACCAGGAGCTCACATGCTGTAATATCTGGGTCTATAAACTTTATACTATATGACGTCCTGTAGCCAGGCTGAGGATCAGACCGTGCAGGACGCTGTGCTCTCCTGTCTGCTGTCTCTATACTTTCACTGTGAGTTATTGCTGCAGACTTATTGTGATGCTGGAGCCGATGACTCCCACTGACAGCCGACGAGATCTGTGTCAAAGTTCACCTGTTGGAATATATCAGAGTATGCCTCAGATAGAGCGACTGCCCTGTAGCAAGCTGCTGAGAGCATACCGGGAGAGCCGGGTCCTGTCACCTCGTCACTGTGGGAACATCTGAGACTTCCTGCCTGTCCGACCCTGTGCTCACCTCCTCCTGCACACAGACTCCTCTCCTGCTGCAGGCACGCTGGGTGAGAACAGCAGACGCTGCCGACCACCCAGTACAGTGTGGGCGTGTCTGCCGTACTGGGTTGCGGCCGGCGCTTTTGCAAGTTTAAATAAACAGTGTGCGGTCAAAATCAAGAGACACCTGCTGAGACGCCAGCCCGCCCGCAGGACAACTACGAAGCGAGGTCGGGCTCTGTAATAGCAGTCTACCTGGCAACGGTGTATCTGGTCGGTATCTGCATCTGCTCTCAGCAGTGTAGATCAGGCCACGCCCCCAACTCTGAGCTAAGACAGAGGGGCCGGTCACAGACAGTAGACCGCGGGCCGCACCTTGCCCAGGTCTGGTTTACACTGTATGAGCACAGTGCATTCTGGCTATATACTCAAGGAAAACTATAGCATGGCGCCCACAAAAGGCAGGGGTGCCAAAACACAGGCTTATTATGCTGCCTGCGCCGCTTGTAAGACCCCACTACCGGCAGGTGCCACTGACCCTCATTGTGTGCAGTGTTCGACCCCTGTGCCACTTCTTCAGCCGGAGCCTATGCTAAGAGGGGCCCAGGGGGAGCCACCTGCTGACACTGTCCAGGTGACGGGGACTGAGTTTGCTAAACTCTCTGAGACTATGGCTAAGATACTAGAAGCCTTGCAGTCCAGGCCGGTATCTCAGCAACGGGACCCTGTTGAATCGTTGTTCCCGGGCCCCCCTCAGTTGGACCAACAATGTCCTCCCGGGGTATCTCCTACATCCCAGTCTGAGGGTTCTGACTTAGACCCCAGCCCCAGATTGACTAAGCGGGCTCGCTTAGAATTTCCCTCGACATCATATTGTTTAGGGTCTCAGCGGGGGGAATCTTTGGTTGATGATGCGGAGACAGCTGATCAGGATTCTGATCCTGAGAGCGCTCTCAATCTTAATACTCCAGACGGGGGCGCCATAGTAAACGATCTTATTGCGTCCATCCATCAGTTGCTGGATATTTCTCCCTCAGCCCCTCCGGCGGAGGAGTCAGCTTCTCAGCAGGAGAACTTTCGTTTCAGGTTTCCCAAGCGGACACAGAGTATGTTTCTAGACCACTCTGATTTCAGAGAGGCAATCCAGAATCACCATGCTTGTCCAGATAAGCGTTTTTCTAAGCGCCTTAAGGATACACGTTATCCTTTCCCCCCGGACGTGGTTAAAGGTTGGACTCAATGTCCCAAAGTGGATCCTCCAATCTCCAGACTGGCGGCTAGATCCATACTTGCAGTGGAAGATGGGGCCTCGCTCAAAGATGCCACTGACAGGCAGATGGAGCTCTGGTTGAAATCCATCTATGAAGCTATCGGAGCTTCTTTTGCCCCAGCATTCGCAGCCGTATGGGCGCTGCAAGCTATCTCAGCAGGTCAAGCGCAAATTGAAGCAGCCACATGCACGGCCGCGCCACAAGTGGCATCCATTACCACCCAGACTTCGGCAATTGCGTCTTACGCTATTAATGCTGTCCTGGACTCTGTGAGCCGTACGGCGGTGGCGACCGCCAATTCGGTGGTAATCCGCAGGGCCTTGTGGCTACGGGAATGGAAGGCAGATTCTGCTTCCAAAAAGCGCTTAACCAGTTTGCCAATTCTGGCGACGGGCTGTTTGGCGAGCGTCTGGATGAAATCATCAAACAATCCAAGGGAAAGGATACATCCTTACCCCAGCCCAAACAGAACATTCCCCAATAGAGGAGAGGGCAGTCGAGGTTTCGGTCCTTTCGGGGCGCGGGCAGGTCCCAATTCTCCTCGTCCAAAAGGTCTCAGAAAGAACAAAGGAACTCTGATGCATGGCGGTCTAAGTCACGTCCTAAAAAGAACATTGGAGGCACCGCTAACAAAGCGGCTTCCTCATGACTTTCGACCTCCTCTAGTAGCATCCTCGGTCGGTGGCAGGCTCTCCCGCTTTTGCGACGCCTGGCTGCCACAAATAAAAGACCGCTGGGTGAGAGACATTCTGTCTCACGGTTACAAGATAGAGTTCATCTCTCGTCCCCCGACTCGATTCTTCAGGTCTTCTCCGCCTCCCGAGAGAGCCGAGGCTCTTCTGCAGGCGCTGGGCACTCTGAAGGCAGAAGGAGTGGTGGTCCCTGTTCCTCTTCATCAACAGGGCCACGGTTTTTACTCCAACTTGTTTGTGGTCCCAAAGAAGGACGGGTCTTTCCGTCCTGTCCTAGACCTGAAACTTCTCAACAAACACGTAAAGACCAGGCGGTTCCGGATGGAATCCCTTCGCTCCGTCATCGCCTCAATGTCCCAAGGAGATTTCCTTGCATCGATCGATATCAAAGATGCTTATCTCCACGTTCCGATTGCCCCAGAGCACCAGCGCTTCTTGCGCTTCGCCATAGGAAACGAACACCTGCAGTTCGTGGCACTGCCATTCGGCCTGGCAACAGCCCCACGGGTTTTCACCAAGGTTATGGCTACTGTAGTAGCGGTCCTCCATTCTCAGGGTCACTCGGTGATCCCGTACTTGGACGATCTGTTGATCAAGGCACCCTCTCTAGAGGCATGCCAACACAGCCTCGACGCTACCCTGGAGACTCTCCAGAGTTTCGGGTGGATCATCAATTTTCCAAAGTCAAATCTGACACCGGCCCAATCGCTCACATACCTTGGCATGGAGTTTCATACCCTCTCAGCGATAGTGAAGCTTCCGCTGATCAAGCAGCGGTCACTACAGACAGGGGTACAATCTCTCCTTCAAGGCCAGTCACACCCCTTGAGGCGCCTCATGCACTTCCTGGGGAAGATGGTGGCAGCAATGGAAGCAGTCCCTTTCGCGCAGTTTCACCTGCGTCCTCTTCAATGGGACATCCTACGCAAATGGGACAGGAAGCCGACGTCCCTCGACAGGACCGTCTCCCTCTCTCAGGCGACCAAAGCTTCCCTTCGGTGGTGGCTTCTTCCCACTTCATTGTCGAAGGGGAAATCCTTCCTACCCCCATCCTGGGAAGTAGTCACGACGGACGCAAGTCTGTCAGGGTGGGGAGCGTTTTTTTCTCCACCACAGGACTCAGGGTACGTGGACCCGGCAAGAGTCCTCGCTTCAGATCAATGTTCTGGAAATTCGGGCAGTGTATCTTGCCCTGAAAGCGTTCCAGCAGTGGCTGGAAGGCAAGCAGATCCGAATTCAGTCGGACAATTCTACAGCGGTGGCATACATCAACCACCAAGGCGGCACACGCAGTCGACAAGCCTTCCAGGAAGTCCGGCGGATTTTGATGTGGGTGGAAGCCACGGCCTCCACCATATCCGCAGTTCACATCCCAGGCGTGGAAAACTGGGAAGCAGATTATCTCAGTCGCCAGGGCATGGACGCAGGGGAATGGTCCCTTCACCCGGACGTGTTTCAGGAGATCTGTTGCCGCTAGGGGGTGCCGGACGTCGACCTCATGGCGTCCCGGCACAACAACAAGGTACCAACGTTCATGGCACGGTCTCAAGATCCCAGAGCTCTGGCGGCAAACGCCTTAGTTCAGGATTGGTCGCAGTTTCAGCTCCCTTATGTGTTTCCTCCGCTGGCACTGTTGCCCAGAGTGTTACGCAAGATCAGGGCCGACTGCCGCCGCGCCATCCTCGTCGCTCCTGACTGGCCGAGGAGGTCGTGGTACCCGGATCTGTGGCATCTCACGGTCGGCCAACCGTGGGCACTACCAGACCGACCAGACTTGCTGTCTCAAGGGCCGTTTTTCCATCTGAATTCTGCGGCCCTCAACCTGACTGTGTGGCCATTGAGTCCTGGATCCTAGCGTCTTCAGGGTTATCTCAAGAAGTCATTGCCACTATGAGACAGGCTAGGAAACCAACGTCCGCCAAGATTTATCACAGGACGTGGAAAATTTTCCTGTCGTGGTGCTCTGCTCAGGGTTTTTCTCCCTGGCCATTTGCATTACCTACTTTTCTGTCCTTCCTTCAATCTGGACTGGAAAAGGGTTTGTCGCTCGGTTCCCTTAAGGGACAAGTTTCAGCGCTCTCTGTGTTTTTCCAGAAGCGCCTAGCTAGACTTCCACAGGTACGCACGTTCCTGCAGGGAGTTCGTCACATCGTTCCACCTTACAAGCGGCCGTTAGAACCCTGGGATCTAAACAGGGTGCTGATGGTTCTTCAGAAACCACCATTCGAGCCAATGAGAGATATCTCCCTCTCACGACTTTCGCAGAAAGTGGTTTTTCTAGTAGCAGTCACTTCTCTTCGGAGAGTGTCTAGCTAGCAGCGTTGTCGTGCAAAGCCCCTTTTCTGGTTTTTCACCAGGACAAGGTGGTTCTACGTCCGGTTCCGGAATTCCTCCCTAAGGTGGTATCCCCCTTTCATCTCAATCAGGATATCTCCTTACCCTCTTTTTATCCTCATCCAGTTCACCAATGTGAAAAGGATTTGCACTTGTTAGATCTGGTGAGAGCACTCAGACTCTACATTTCTCGTACGGCGCCCCTGCGCCGCTCGGATGCACTCTTTGTCCTTGTCGCTGGCCAGCGTAAAGGGTCACAGGCTTCCAAATCAACCCTGGCTCGGTGGATCAAGGAGCCAATTATCGAAGCTTACCGTTCGGCTGGGCTTCCGGTTCCCTCAGGGCTGAAGGCCCATTCTACCAGAGCCGTGGGAGCGTCCTGGGCTTTGAGGCACCAGGCTGCGGCTCAACAGGTGTGTCAGGCGGCTACCTGGTCGAGCCTGCACACTTTCACGAAGCACTATCAGGTGCATACCTATGCTGCGGCGGATGCCAGCCTAGGTGGACGAGTCCTTCAGGCGGCGGTTGCCCACCTGTAGGAAAGGGCCGTTTTACGGCTCTCTTACGAGGTATTATTTTACCCACCCAGGGACTGCTTTTGGACGTCCCAATTGTCTGGGTCTCCCAATAGAGCGAAAAAGAAGAAGGGAATTTTGTTTACTTACCGTAAATTCCTTTTCTTCTAGCTCTAATTGGGAGACCCAGCACCCGCCCCTGTTTTTTTGTGTACACATGTTGTTCATGTTGAATGGTTTCAGTTCTCCGAGTTTCCTTCGGATTGAAGTTACTTTAAACCAGTTTATAATTATTTTTTCCTCCTTCTTGCTTTTGCACCAAAACTGAGCAGCCCGTGGGAGCACGGGGGGTGTATTGGCAGAAGGGGAGGGGCTTAACACTTTTAAGTGTAGTACTTTGTGCGGCCTCCGGAGGCATAGCCTATACACCCAATTGTCTGGGTCTCCCAATTAGAGCTAGAAGAAAAGGAATTTACGGTAAGTAAACAAAATTCCCTTCTTTATAGTGTGCAGTCCAAAGAAACTGCACGTCTGAGTCCTCCAGATGTTGTAAACCAGACCGCCCCCTTAATTTGTATCTATTGTCTTGATTTCTGCTTAATCCCACCACTAGATGGCAGCAATAGATGTCACAAGGAGCACTGCGGTACAAGCGACATTGGAATTCTGTGTCTTCCTTATCTCTGGTGCTTGAAAGTTTGTGAACCCTTCAAAATTTCCATAAACTTGACCTAAAACTACACCAGATTTTCACACCAAGTCTTAAAAGTAGATAAAGACAGTAGATCAGACAAATGCAGGAAAAATATTACAACTTTCTGTTTGTTTTTTTTGAGGAAAATGATCAAATGTCAAATATCTGTGAATAACAAAAGTTGGAGAAACTTTAGGATTATCCGATGCAGGTGAAATTGTACCGATATTTTCAAACAATGGGCAACCTGTTTTATTTAAAGAATAGGGCTTTATCATTGTCTGATCTTC
Source organism: Anomaloglossus baeobatrachus (assembly GCF_048569485.1). Classification (NCBI taxonomy): domain Eukaryota; kingdom Metazoa; phylum Chordata; class Amphibia; order Anura; family Aromobatidae; genus Anomaloglossus; species Anomaloglossus baeobatrachus. The sequence goes on along the minus strand of NC_134363.1, from coordinate 54,238,752 downwards.
ACAACATGTTTTTTTGGAATAGTTTCATGGCACGAAGACAGAAGACTTGCGAGGACGTCAGAATGGGAATTGTTGATGCTCATCGGGCTGGCAAAGGTTAGAAAGCCATGTGTAAAAACTTCGGACTCCACCAGTCTACAGTCAGACTGATTTGTGTAAAAATTAGAGGAAACTCAAGACCTAGAGATGAGCAAACCTGAGGTCTGGTGTTCGTACCAAACCCCTCCTTCCCCCCCCAGAGTTTGGGTGGTTTACATATGCAAACCAATCTTGCCAGCAGCGCTGTGCTCAGGTACGCTCGTTCCTCAGCCCAATGCAGTGTTTGAACGGCTCGCACTGGGGGTAATAGCAGGTATAGGTAATAGCAGTGTGATCAGATGTAGAGTACACCAAACCCCCAAAAATCGAAAAACCCCGCTTCCAGAAGTGATGTATTTATGGCTGGATGCATGTGAGCAGAAACCTATACTGCCCAATTAGTTACTTCCATTGGGGCTCAGGTGAAGTCCATTTCCCAAATCGAACTTTATATAAAGACCGGCTGAACTCTTCGAACCGAACTTCCATGGCTCCACTCATCTATACTCAAGACTATTACCATTCCCAAGAATGGTCCACCAACCAATATCACTCCAAAAGCAAGGTGTATAGTAATCTGTAAGATCACAAAGGAACCCAAGGTTACCTCTAAGCAACTAAAGGCCTCACATTAGCCTAATGTTTAAAGCTGAGGACAGAGAGCGCAAATATTAAAGGAGTGGTAAGTCCATCATCAAGAGGACACTGAACGACAGGTGAGTGCAGGGTGGGATTGCAAGGAGACAGCAATTTCCCTCCATAAAGAACATTGAGCTAAGATTTCTAAGGAATCTATTACCTCATCCCAGAGCTGGATTCACAGCTTCATTGCTCAGTGGTTCAGTATAATGGCCTCCATGCTGCTGTTTTCGCCTGTATTATTTCACATAAATTGCTGGATTCATATCTACACTGCTCAGTACTGCTGTATAATATGCACTATGATTCTGAGAGCTGCATTCATATCGAGACTGCTCAGTACTTCTATATAATATCCTCCATGCTTCTGAGAGCTGGATTCATATCTACACTGATCACTACTGCTATATGCAATTTGCTGAAGGTCACCTGGACAAGCAAGAAAGCTATAGGAATGATGAGACCACCATAATTCATTTGGTTTTGAAGGAGAAGTTTTAGGTTTGAACAAAGAAAAACCCTTTATTACAGCATAAAAACCATCATATTATCTGTGAAACATGGTGGTAGTATCATGGTTTGGGCTTGTTTTGCTGTATCTGTGCCAGGATGACTTGCCATCATAGATGGAACAATGGATACTGTATTACACCAGCAAATTCTAAAGGTCCATGAGCTGAATCTGTGGGTCATGTAGCAAGATAATAACCCAAAGCACACAAGTCGTTCTACAAAAGAATGATCAGAGAAGAATAAAGTTAAGGTTTTGTAATTGCCAAATCACGGTCCGAATCTTATAGAAAAGGTGTGGGACAGACCCAATGCGATCAGTGTATTGCAGAAAACCACCAACATAAGAGTTGACGCTGTTTTATAAAGAGTAAGAGGCTAAAATTCCACCAGGTCTAATCAGCAATAATCGGAAACTTGTTGCTCCTGCATAAAGTGGTCACACCAGATATGGTTCACATACTTTTGCCAATAAAGGACATGTCACATTGGATCATATTCCTATTTTCAAAAAATGGCAAAGCCTAATATTCACTCATCTGTGTGACTTGGTTCTTTATCTACTTGTAGGACTTGTGTGACAATCTGATGAACATTTAGGTCAAATTTATGCAGAAATCTGAAAAATTCTGAAGGGTTCACAAACTTTTCTAATGTAAAGGAAAGTCCCAGAGTTTCACTGGGTAATCAGAATTTAATCTACTAATTTGAAAGCTATTTGACCTGTGACCCAACGTCTGAACGAAATGTAAGATGTATTACCAGGAAGCAGAATCTTAGAAGACAACTCGAGGACTTGTTTTGAGCAATGCCACATATGCTATTATTAGGTTGCCATCTTGGGGTCTGAACTTTATTGAAATGGCTGTTCCTAGTCTTAGCAGCCCCACTGATCAAAGGGGTCACAGATCACAGGACCAGGTGTGTACATTGAATAGTACCATCCATGGTGCTGATGGGTGAGGATTCTTGGAGACCATACCCCAACAATCAGTTGTTGATGACCTATCCTATTCACGTACTATTCTTTTGATTCTTAGGAGTCCAGTAGGTGGTCTTACTTAATGATTGACAGCCTTTCCTGCATAACCATACATATATACAGTATATACACACATACTTAGTGCCCCGAGCTTTAATCATTTCTACCATTTGATCAGATCTTATGTCCAACGTGAAAGCTTCACTTTAAGAAAATTGTTTTCTTTTTGTCCTTCAGCATAGCTCGCACGATACAGAAACACCAACGGTTACTGAGCGTCCTGGAAAGCATGGACAATGGGAAGCCTATCCGGGAATCACGTGACTGCGATGTGCCTCTGGTGGTCCGCCATTTTTATCATCATGCTGGTTGGGCTCAGCTCAGGGATACGGAGATGGCAAATTGGAAGCCTCTTGGTGGGTCCAACTTGTTGCGTCGCCGGGGGACTGTGAGCCTGTTGCGTTGCCGGGGGACTGTGGGCCTGTTGCGTTTCCGGGGGACTGTGGGCCTGTTGCGTTGCCGGGGGACTGTGAGCCTGTTGCGTCGCCGGGGGACTGTGGGCCTGTTGCTTCGCCGGGGGACTGTGGGCCTGTTGCGTCGCCGGGGGACTGTGGGCCTGTTGCGTCGCCGGGGGACTGTGGGCCTGTTGCGTCGCCGGGGGACTGTGGGCCTGTTGCGTCGCCGGGGGACTGTGGGCCTGTTGCGTCGCCGGGGGACTGTGGGGCTGTTGCGTCGCCGGGGGACTGTGGGCCTATTGCGTCGCCGAGGGACTGTGGGCCTGCTTTGTCGCCGAGGGACTGTGGGCCTGCTTTGTCGCCGGGGGACTGTGGGCCTGCTTTGTCGCCGGGGGACTGTGGGCCTGCTGCGTCGCCGGGGGATTGTGGGCCTGTTGCGTCGCTTTGGGACTGCTGCATCGCCGGGGGACTGTGGGCCTGTTGCGTCGCTGGGGGATTGTGGGACTGCTGCGTCGCCAGGGGACTGTGGGCCCATTGTATTTCTTGATTATTTCTGTTTTCTGTGTTGTTTATAGGTGTTGTTGCCGCCATCGTTCCCTGGAATTTTCCGCTCATGTTACTTACTTGGAAAATCTGCCCTGCTCTGGCCATGGGTACGAGCCGCATGTCATGCTCTGTATTTCCGCACTTTAGTCTTTGTCCGTGCCAATCCTATGTAATCCTGTAGCTTCTTTTGTCTTTATGATCTGATTTAATGTGACAGGGGTTTTCCATCGATAAATAGGTTACGCTGTCTGGTGACTTTCCAAGAAATTAAGGATAAGGTATTCATCAGGGTGTATCATAAAGCTGCCATGTGTTCTAGGACACCCGTACGTTACATTTTTGGTGCTTTTTCCATTATCCAGACTTCAATAATAGCTGCTTCACCCCAGATCTGCAGACTTGCACCCATGCACAATGGCTGACACCTCTAGGGTGGGAAGGACTGAGGCAGATCATTTCTCCGTCAGGGCATATCTAGGAGTAAGCGATCCAGCCGGACTTTTCTTGCTACTTTCAGATTAAGGCTCTGTTCACACTCGTGTTCTTTTCTTGATTCTCCAGGAAATACTGTAGTGTTGAAGCCCGCCACATACACACGGTTGACGGCGCTTCTGCTGGCGGAGATCTGTGCCGAGGCCGGGCTGCCTCCAGGAGTCTTCAGTGTGGTCACTGGCGGTGGAGCTTTCGGGGAGAAACTGGCTGTCCATCCCGATGTGGATAAAGTCGCATTTACCGGCTCCACCGAGGTAACGACCAAGTCAGAATCTGTAGTAGTCACCAAGTACAAGACGTTCTGAGAATATCCAAGCATGATTGCAGGAATGTCATAAATATCTAAGTTAGACAAAAAGACTGACGGCACTCCCAAAATGCAGTCTGAACAGGTGCAAAACTGAACATGACATAACAAAAAAGACAGTTGCACTCTGAAATGCTAAATCATGCAAACAATGGATGCAAGAATATAGACATGCATTACTGCTTAAGGATATCTAGGAAAAATTGAGATATTTAGCGTAGAAAAATGGCCATTTCTATATCTGCCCAGTAGCCATGTCAAGGCAGATGCTTAAAGAAATCAGTGTAGGTTTCCAGTTTACAAGATATGCCTTGACGTGGCTGATTTCTTTAAGCATCTTCCTTGACGTGGCTACTGGGCAGACATAGAAATTGCCATTTTTCTATGCTAAATATCTCAATTTTCCTACCAGCAGGTTCCTACTCGCCCAGACACATGGAGGTTTGTAAGCCAGAGAGAGGCTTCAGTTCAGTGTAGGTTCCCAGTGTACAAATTATGCCTTGACGTGGCTACTGGGCAGATATAGAAATGGCCATTTTTGTATGCTAAATATCTTTGCTTTTCCTAGATTTCCTCTATCAGTAATGCATATCTATATTCTTGCATTCACAGTTTGCATGAGTTATCATTTCATAGTGCAACAGTCTTTTTTTTTTATATATATATATATATATATATATATATATATATAATATATAATATATATATAATATATATATATATATATTTCTACGACGGCCGTACCCCTTTATGGGGAGGTCTCACCTGGATAATCAATAGTAGTGGCACATGATCGGTGAGATTTAAGAAAACATGTTGGTGTTTTAGAGCATATCCACATGACTGCAAGTCATGTCCATTATGTAAAAGTGGACAACACGTGGAGCCACTAAATTTAAGGAAACCATTCACACATCCATTGGTCAACTCTGGAAATCACACTGTAATCGGACAAAAATAAATCCTTCAGGTTTGCATGCACATGCGGCGCGCTATAGAATATAAGGATGTGTCAACCATGGACTTGGGCATGGTCTGGTGTGCAGGCAAAACAGATGATAAACAGGGGTTCACCATGACAGACAAGGGGTACACTGGGGACATTTTAACAACTGTCAACCCTAGTGCTAGTGAGAACGAAGATAGACTCCATCTGCAACTGTACCCCACACTCCTAGCCAGTCCCTATACAGGTTCTTCACATATTGCTGAGCAGGAACCTGAAGCCCTGAGAGACCCTGCAGTAAACCCTGGCTAGTGAGTGGGAAGGTAAGGATCACTAGTCCCACCGCTGCACTAAAACAGCACACCAGGGAAGAAAGACAAACAGAGGAATCAACAAAGGATAAACTCCAACTTCTTGGCTGCAATCAGACACCAGAACTGCAGCCTACACCATAACAGACAGCAAGGGCTCCACCAGCTCCTTCCACCCCCAGGCCATTGGGAAGGTAATAAAAACTTCTTTCTGGCAAGGAATACTGACATTAATCCTATGACTGTCAAGGAAAGGAAATACATTTAATATTGAGAGTCTAGCATGGAAATGACTCTTTAGCCCTGAATCTGTCACTAGTCTCATAATACAGATCAACAGCTATAACAGGATGACTTCCTATAGCATTGTAACGCTATATTATATATGTATATTGGCTGCTTCTTTAAAGTCATACTTCTGCACAGTGTTCTTCTGACGACAGGTTGGACGTATTCTGCGGAAAGCAACAGCCGGCACCGGCAAGAAGTTGTCCCTGGAGCTGGGCGGCAAGTCTCCATTTATTGTGTTTGATACGGCCGATCTAGACAGTGCGGTGGAGGGAATTGTGGATGCCATTTGGTTTAACCAAGGCCAGGTAGGTTCAGATACTGCAGAAATCACAATGTAAGATATCGCCAGACTTGTCATCCTGCATCGGTACACCATCACATAGGCAACTGGAGCCAATGTGTGATTATTTTTTTTCTTTATTTTCTCCTGTATAAGCTAATACATCATATATATGCAGTTAGGGTGGAAGATCGGCTATCTTCTATATTATAACTATGTGACAGGTGCTGTGCAGTCATCATCAGTAACTGGGATAAGTGTTTCTGGAGAACTTTAGTGGTACAGTCCATGCAGTCATCCTGCAGGCAGTTCTGGTGGCTGAGATGATGACCCTCCTTTGGAGAACAAAGGAATGTAATTCTTAAGAGGTCACCATGAGATCTAGTGACTCTACAATATAAGCTAATACACCATTAGTATATACAGCCAGGGAGGATGATTAGCCATCTTCTACATTATAACTATGTAACAAGTGTTGTGCAGTCATAATCAGTAACTGTGATAGGTGTTTTGGAAGAACTTTAGTGGTACAGTCCATGCAGTTTCATCTGGTGGCTGAGATGGGGATCCTCCTTCCGAGAACAAATAATGTAGTTCTTTGCGGGTCACCATAAGATCTAGTGACCTAATTGAGGAGAAAGAATGGACTTTCAGATAGAAAGGAGCAAACTATATAAGGTAATATTAGCCGAATTATGTATATATTGAGGGACTAATATATATATTGAATTATAAGGGGTTGTCCAGTGAAATTAAGTTAACATCTATCCACAGAAAAGGTGATAGATGAGGTTCCTCTGGGAAGCTCATCTATCTGCAGAACGGGGAAGGTTTACTCGTTTTGCAAAATACTGCAGCAGGTTGTATGCCAGACTGCCTCTCCATTCTCTATTGGGGTGCCGGTCGAGGGAATGAATGGGGTGCTGGTTGAGAGAATGAATGGGGTGCCGGTTGAGAGAATGAATGGGGTGCCGGTTGAGAGAATGAATGGGGTGCCGGTTGAGAGAATTAATGGGGTGCCGGTTGAGAGAATGAATGGGGTGCCGGTTGAGAGAATGAATGGGGTGCCGGTTGAGAGAATGAATGGGGTGCCGGTTGAGAGAATGAATGGGGTGCCGGTTGAGGGAATGCATGGAGTGCCGGTCGAAGGAATGAATGGGGTGCCGGTCGAGGGAATGAATGGGGTGCCGGTTGAGAGAATGAATGGGGTGCCGGTTGAGGGAATGAATGGGGTGCCGGTTGAGAGAATGAATGGGGTGCCGGTTGAGAGAATGAATGGGGTGCCGGTTGAGAGAATGAATGGGGTGCCGGTTGAGAGAATGAATGGGGTGCCGGTTGAGAGAATGAATGGGGTGCCGGTTGAGAGAATGAATGGGGTGCCGGTTGAGGGAATGAATGGGGTGTCGGTCGAGGGAATGGGGTGCCGGTTGAGGGAATGAATGGGGTGCCGGTTGAGGGAATGAATGGGGTGCCGGTTGAGGGAATGAATGGGGTGCCGGTTGAGGAAATGAATGGGGTGCCGGTTGAGGGAATGAATGGGGTGCCGGTCGAGGGAATGAATGGGGTGCCGGTCGAGGGAATGAATGGGGTGCCGGTCGAGGGAATGAATGGGGTGCCGGTCGAGGAAATGAATGGGGTGTCGATCGAGGGAATGAATGGGGTGTCGGTCGAGGGAATGAATGGGGTGCCGGTCGAGGGAATGAATGGGGTGTCGGTCGAGGGAATGAATGGGGTGCCGGTTGAGGGAATGAATGGGGTGCCGGTTGAGGGAATGAATGGGGTGCCGGTTGAGGGAATGAATGGGGTGCCGGTCGAAGGAATGAATGGGGTGCCGGTCGAGGGAATGAATGGGGTGTCGGTCGAGGGAATGAATGGGGTGCCGGTCGAGGGAATGAATGGGGTGCCGGTCGAGGGAATGAATGGGGTGCCGGTTGAGGGAATGAATGGGGTGCCGGTTGAGGGAATGAATGGGGTGCCGGTTGAGGGAATGAATGGGGTGCCGGTCGAAGGAATGAATGGGGTGCCGGTCGAGGGAATGAATGGGGTGTCGGTCGAGGGAATGAATGGGGTGCCGGTCGAGCATGTGCACTCCCGTTCCGTCCTAATGGGGATAAAAGTTCCCTCTTCTGCCGATTTGGTGCACGTCCCAGTGGTCGGATCTGTACCAATTACCAAGTTATCATCTGTCTTGGCGATAGAAGATAACTTACTTTCTCCAGCCAGCTTCTTTCCGTTGTGAATTGTGTTGGTAGAAGCAAAATTTGGAGATGAGAGGACTTTGGGCCAGCTGAGGTCACGCGTAGCCGGTCAGTGATGTGCAGAGTATATAGCTATGTTTGTAGGATAGCCATGGAGTATCCGTGCAATCAGCGATCGCACAGCAGCTGCTGGGGATTACGTCGTGCCATCCTACGAGCAGATTTGGGTTTTTCTTATAGACAGCCCTCATCAATTCAATCACTACTGACATGTGCTACAGATAAATCGCATAACGCTGGAAGGAATCTCACTATTGCAGGTCACATGGATGACTTGTCCCCCCCATCTTCAAGGAGGAAGAGGCATCCGTCCATGTACTCCAAGGATTAGAAGCATTTCTTATGAATAGGACAGGACATTCCTCAGTAATGATAAAACCTCTGTGCAGCTGTCACTTGGGTAATCTGCTCCCTGGAAAGCTGAGTGACAGCCAGCACAACAACCTGCACATTTACCACCCACCCTTCCGGGGTATGACGTATAATATCACAGTAGCCAAGAGTTTTCAGGCGGAAACAAATTTTGTTTTTCACAAAGTTTGCTGTTTTTATCGTGACAATGTGAACTCCATATATTGTTATGAAGAAGCGGTTAGATAAATTGCGTAAAACGAACATTGACAACAAATTCCCAATTTCCACTGACTTAATCCTGCTACAAAATGACATGCTTACATCATTACAGTAATCTCTTCATTAGCTCATGGGAAAGTGTTTACAAGAACAAGGCAGCTGTCGTGCTTATTGAATTATAAGAGCAAACTTGGAGCTTTAGAAAGAGGACCACTGCTTGAAATCATTGTTTTCTGTTGTTATGCTTGTTTACCTGCAAATAAGTGCAGTCCTCACTGCTTTGCCTCCAAAGGGATTGACAGGCAAGGATATTGCTGCTTGAAAGATTGCCTCTCGATCAATTATTTTAGTTCATCAAGAGCTTCAAAAAGACAGGTTCACTTGTTGTTAAGAAAGCTTCACGGTGCCCAAGAAAGTCGATTAAATGATAGCAATGTCCTTGCCTGTAAAGCGTAGCACTTGGTGAACTTTCTTGGGCACCCTGAAGTTTTCTTAACAGCAAATGAACCTGTCTCTTTGAAGATCTTAATGATAGGTTGCCTCTAAATCAATTATTTATCATTAAGATCTTCAAAGAGACAGGTTCATTGCTGTTAAGAAAACTTCCAGGTGCCCTAGAAAGTCGATCAAATGATAGCAATGTCCTTGCCTGTAAAGCGTAGCACTTGGTGAATTTTCTTGGGCACCCTGAAGTTTTCTTAACAGCAATTGAACCTGTCTCTTTGAAGATCTTAATTATAAATAATTGATTTAGAGGCAACCTTTCAATTAGCAATGTCCTTGCCTGTAAAACCTAGCATTTGATGGACTTTCATGGAAATCCTGAAGTTTTCTTAACATTAAAGATGAGCAAACCTTTGGCGGTTCGGTTCACTGGCAGCAAACGAGCCTAGCTCAACAGGCTCAAGCTTGAACCAAACTCCGGATCAAATCACTGATTGACAGTTTGATTCTCCTCCCACATACAGCCAGCCATAAGCAGAATACTTCTAAGGGAGGGTATGCAGGCTTCTTAAAACTTTTTTTTTTTTTTTGTTTCCTTTTTTTTTTTGCACACTACATCCGAGCACGGTGTTGTTACCCCCAGTGTGCGCGGTTCAAACATTGCAAGCAGCTCGCACTGGGCTGAGCACCGAGCGTACCCGAGCACAGCATTGCTCGCGTGTATAAAGGTCACACGAAAAGCATCCGAACACTAAACCCATACCTTGATTTTTTAAGTTGGTGTTCGGCTCGAAAACCGAACCTCAGGTTCGCTCATCTCTATTTAACAGCAACTGAACCTGTTTCTTTGAAGTTCTGATGATTCAATAAATAATTGATTTAGTGGCAACCTTTGAATTAGCAAGGTCCTAGCCTGTAAAGGTTGCCACTAAATCAATTATTTATTGAATCATCAGAACTTCAAAGAGACTGGTTCAATTGCTGAGATGAGTGAAACTGAGGTTCAGTTTTCGAACTGAACACCAGCTTAAAAAAATCACGGTTCGGTGTGCGGATGCTTTTCGTGTGAACTTTATTCACGTGAGCAACGCTGTGTTCAGGTACGCTTGGTGCTGAGCCCAATGTGAGCCGCTTGCAGTGTTGTTTGAACCGCACACTGGGGGTAACAACACCATGTTCGGCTGTAGTGTGCAAAAAAATAAAATAGTTTGAGAGCCTGCCCACTCTCCCCCAGAGGTATTCTGCTTATGGCTGGCTGTATGTGAGCGGAGAATCAAACTGACAATCAGTGACTTGATCTGGAGTTTGGGTCAAGCTCAAGCGTGTGTCCCATGAAAGTCCATCAGAAGGTAGACTTTGCAGGCAAGGACATTGCTAATTGAAGATCTTAATGATCCAAGAAATAATTGATTTAGAAGCAACCTTTCAAAGAGACAGGTTCAATTGCTTTTAAGAAAACTTCAGGATGCCCAAGAAAGTCCATCAAGTGCTAGGCTTTACAGGCAAGGACACTACTCATCCAAAGATTGCCTCTCAATCAAATTTTTATTAGATAATCAAGAGCTTTGAAGAGACAGATTCAGTTGTTAAGAAAGCTTTAGGGGGCCTGTAAAGTCCATCAAGAGCTAGGCTTTGCAGGCAAAGACATTGCTGTTTGAAAGGTTTTCTCTAATTCATCTGTTGGACCATCAAGAGCTTCAAAGAGACAGGTTTAATTGCTGTTAGGAAAGCGTCAGGGTGCCCAAAAAAGTCCAAACATGTGCTAGACTTTACAGGCAAGGACATTGCTAATTCAAAGATTGCCTCTGAATTGTTTATTAGATAATCAAGAGCTTCAAAGAGACAGGCTCAATTGTTGTTAAGAAAGCTTCAGGGTGCCCAGGAAAGTCCATCAAGTCCTAGACTTTACAGGCAAAGACATTGCTAATTCAAAGGTTGCCTCAAAATCAATTATTTATTGGATCATTAAGATCTTCAAAAAGATAGGCTTTACAGGCAAGAACATTGCTGTTTAAAAGGTTGCCTCTAAATCAACCATTTATTGGATCATGAAGAACATTAAAGAGACAGGTTCAATCACTGTAAAGAAAGCTTCAGAGTGCCCAAGAGAGTCCATCAAGTGCTAGGCTTTACAGGCAAGGACATTGCTGTTTGAAAGGTTTCCTCTAAATCAACAATTTAATGGGACATCAAGAATTTCAAAGAGACAGGTTCAACTGCTGTGATGAAAGCTTCAGGGTGCCAAGGGAAGTCCATCAAGTGCTAGGCTTTACAGGGAAAGACATTGCTAATTCAAAGATTGCCTCTCAATTTGTTTTTTAGATAATCAAGAGTTTCAAAGAGACAGGTTCAATTGTTGTTAAGAAAGCTTCAGGGTGCCCAGGAAAGTCCATCAAGTGCTAGGCTTTACAGGCAAGGACATTGCTAATTGAAAAGTTGTCTCGAAATCAATCATTTATTGGATCATCAAGAACGCCAAAAAAACAGATACAATTGCTGTTAAGAAAGCTTCAGAGTGCCTTAGAAAGTCTATCAAGTGCCACAAAGGATTTAGATACACAATCTGTTCACTAGTGCAGAGCTTGCTCAGGAATGGCAGCAGGCAGGTGTCCAAGCATCTACATGTATAGTAAGGCCTTAGCTCCACCTGCGTATTGGGTTAAATATTGACTTTCATAGTAGTCAACTGCCAATAGGTGATGGTTAATTTGCATATTTTTCCCATGGAGCATTTCCTGTAAGATTTTATAGCCCTGGGGTCTCTTTAATCAGACTCCATACCGCCATAAGCTTTCAGAGGGGTAACACCTCCGCAGGTCGTGTAATAGTCACAAACATTGTGATTTTTCATTTTCTGAAAAGTTTATATTTTGAAATTGTGAAGGAATGAATACACAAAGTCTATTTATCTTCAGAATCTGGAAATCCCATGAGATTCCCCCACACCCCTGAGCTGCATCCAAGAACAGACTTCTCAAAATGAAACATAATTGTTCGTTTTCAAATTATTTAAAGGGGTTTTCTGGTTTCAGAAACCCCCTTTTTCCAATGTAAGCTTTACATACCCTCCCCTGGTCCAATTCTGGGTCTCTGTTATTGTCTGTAGCACAGAGGTCTTCTCGACAGCTGCTCAGAGGAGCTGAGCTCACGGTTTGGCTGCAGCGCTGTTGACGTGATCTCAACGCTGCAGACAATAACAGGCACTGGGAGCAGCTGTGGAGACTCTGCTCTAGACCAGGGGAGGGTGAGTAAAGCACAATTTTTTTTTTATTTTTTTAAACAAATGCAAACTGGTTTCCGAAACGGAAAAACTCATTTTACTTGGGGCAGTTCCACGACTGTCTCGCTTCTTCTTGCTGTCAGGAGCGGTGGCAGACGTCAGCCGTGTGTTTTTGTTTTTTTTTTTTTTTATCTCTAAGGTCGCTGGCCCCAGTCTACATATCGGAGCGGTTTAGTGCGGAGCATATGGCGGTTGTACAGTTGGAGGCGCAATGAATTAAATAGCTGGCTGTAAATCACAGACTACTTTGGAGACAAACCAGAGTTAAACAGTTCTACTGATTTATGTGTAACCGGAGCACTGGCCTGTCCGGCCGCTCGTTCATCATTAGACCTGCTGGGGAATAACCAGTGCACTCTATGACGAAAAATAGTTATGTGATGGGACTTATTCTAAATCACAGGACTGTCATCTCTTTAGATCTCCCAACCGGAGCCCTAGTTTATCCTAGGACCCCCCCCCAACATTATTCTTGCAATGTGGAGGCTCGGTGACCCCTGAAGCTTTCTGCACTTCATGGATCTCAAGTCTGTTTCCGTCAGACCCATGAAAAGTGAATGAAGAGTATGCTCGACTACCACTCTAATTAAAAGGGGGTTTTCTCAACATCTTTCTTCAGGAGAAAACCGCTCCTCAGACTCCTGTCTTCCTCCTAAATTGACCATTTGGACCAGCGGCATCTTCACCCGAAATGTGCAGTGTCGGATGCTCCAAGCAGTGAAGTGGGTGGACAGTCAAGCTACAAAGCAGCGCTTACCAGCTCAATGAGCAGCGCGTACCAGCTCAATGAGCAGCGCGTACCAGCTCAATGAGCAGCGCGTACCAGCTCAATGAGCAGCGCGTACCAGCTCAATGAGCAGCACATACAAGCTCAATGAGCAGCGCTTACAAGCTCAATGAGCAGCGCGTACCAGCTCAATGAGCAGCGCGTACCAGCTCAATGAGCAGCGCGTACCAGCTCAATGAGCAGCGCGTACCAGCTCAATGAGCAGTGGGTACCAGCTCAATGAGCAGCGCGTACCAGCTCAATGAGCAGTGCTTACCAGCTCAATGAGCAGCGCGTACAAGCTCAATGAGCAGTGGGTACCAGCTCAATGAGCAGCGCGTACCAGCTCAATGAGCAGCGCGTACAAGCTAAATGAGCAGTGCTTACCAGCTCAATGAGCAGCGCGTACAAGCTCAATGAGCAGCGATTACCAGCTCAATGAGCAGCACTTACCAGCTCAAATAAAAAATTGAACATTGACAAGGCAGACATCCCTGAATTCTCTGCATTAACCATTGCAGCATGCTGTCTTCTACTTAGCAAAAACCTGCTGACAGATTTACGGCTTTTTTTCCCATATACTGTCACCCATCGTTTTCTATGTGCATCAGTTGTTGTGCTGGATCAAAAAACCTTAAATTGCTGCACAAAGTTCATAGCTTTATCATTAGTTGTGTTCAGCTCTGACATAAAACTGATAGAGGCAAAGCCAGGGCTAAGGGAACCATCAGGCATGAGCTCGGCCTAGGTTGATCGATTTTTCTCCTTTTACACCAGGTTTGCAGCGCGGGGTCCCGGCTTCTCATGCAGGAGTCCATTGCTGAAGATTTGATCCGCAGACTCAAGCATAGGATGTCCCACCTGAGGGTCGGGGACAGCCTAGACAAATGCATCGACATGGGAGCCCTGGTGGATGAAAGCCAAAAGAAGACCATCAGCGAATTTGTGGACGAGGCTCGTTCAGAAGGGGCAGAGGTGAGCGGCCGCTCTGAAAACTAATGGAAATTGGGCGGCACGGCGGTGGCTCAGTGGTTAGCACTGCAGTCTTGCAGCGCTGGGGTCCTGGGTTCAAATCCCACCAAGGACAACATCTGCAAGGAGTTTGTATGTTCTCCCCGTGTTTGCGTGGGTTTCCTCCGGGTACTCTGATTTCCTCCCACACTCCAAAGACATACAGATAGGGACTCTAAATTGTGAGCCCCAATGGGGACAGTGTTGCCAATGTATGTAAAGTGCTGTGGAATTAATAGCGCTATATAAATTAATTTATTATTATTATTATTATTATTATTATTATTATTAAATGGTTATATATATTTGCAAATTTCCAACTTACTATCTTAAAGGCTGTACCAATTTATGGTAAGGATTCAGCACGTTTGGCTGGAGGTACACTGACAGGGAATTTGCCAGCTATTTCTTCGGCGCTCCATTGGGAGACCCAGACGATTGGGTGTATAGCACTGCCTCCGGAGGCCACACAAAGCATTACACTAAAAAGTGTAAGGCCCCTCCCCTTCTGGCTATACACCCCCAGTGGGATCACTGGCTCACCAGTTTTCTGCTGTGTGCGAAGGAGGTCAGACATCCACGCATAGCTCCACTGTTTAGTCAGCAGCAGCTGCTGACTATGTCGGATGGAAGAAAAGAGGTCCCATACTAGGGCCCCCAGCATGCTCCCTTCTCACCCCACTTTATGTCGGCGGTGTTTGTTAAGGTTGAGGTACCCATTGCGGGTACGGAGGCTGGAGCCCACATGCTGTTTTCCTTCCCCATCCCCCTGAGGGGCTCTGAGGAAGTGGGATCTTACCGGCCCCCAAGCCCTGAGGCCGGGCTCCATCCACAGACCCATGGAACCTGCTGGATACGGAGCTGGGTACCGTTCAGGGACAAGGCCCTGCGACATTAAGGTACTCTGTGTCCCCGTTTGTACAGGCCGCGCACACTCCAGACTTGCTGGGTGTGCTAGTGCGCCGGGGACAGTAGCGCTGCGCGCTGGGGTTACAGTCACTACAGTTTGTCTGAGTGACTTTATGTGTTGGGGACTGCCGCGCCGGCCGCCCCTGGAGCGGCGGCGCGGCTGCGACTTGTAGTGCGCCGGGGACTTAGCGCCGACCGTGCTTTTACGACGGCGGCGCTTATAAATCTAGTCCCCGGCTTTTGCGGCCTAGCTCCGCTTCGTTCCCGCCCCCACCCTGTCAATCAGGGCAAGGGAGAGACGCTGTACGTTTATTCAGCGCCGAGGGCTGGAGCCTTATTTACATGCTCCAGCCCTCTCACTGAGCACAGTAGGGCGCAGGTTTCCCGCTCTTTGTCTGCACACGCCCAGGGCCCGCCCCTCTCCACAGGACGCCGGCAGCCATTCCTACATGCAGTCTGGCTGGAGAACGGACACAGGCTCTGGGAGACCCAGACAAGGGATTTCTGGCGTCCACACACCCACGTTTAGCGGGCGGTAAGCAGCACTTAAGTGCTGGCCCCACTAGTGCCACAGTGTGATATTTGTGTACTTTTTTCTCTGTACCATATATATATATATTTTGCACTGTAAGGTCGCTTCTTGGCTGTATACCCCAATTGCTCTGAGGAGACGACAACATGTCATCTGCAAAACGCAAGGGTGCCAAGACACAGGCTGTGAACGCTGCTTGTGCCGCTTGTGGGGCTAATCTACCGGCAGGTTACAATGACCCCCATTGTGTGCAATGTTCGGTCCCTGTGCCACTTCGTCAGCCGGAGCCTATGGTGGTAGTGGCCCAGGCAGAGTCGCCGGTGAACCCTGTCCCGGTGACGGGGACAGAGTTTGCTGTTTTTGCTGACAGGATGTCTGTCACTATGACAAAAATCCTAGAGACCTTGCAGGCCAGGCCAGTTACTCAGTCCATGGACACTGCTGCGGCAATGTTCCCCGGTCCCCCTCAGTTGGAGTTAATCCGTGCTTCAAGGGGGTCCCAGGCATCTCAGCCTGACGGCTCTGATTCAGATGACAGTCCCAGGCAGCCTAAGCGTGCTCGCTGGGAGAGACCCTCCACGTCATCACGCGGATCAGGGTCTCAACGAGAAGAGTCTCTACATGATGAGACAGAGGAGGGGGATCAGGAGTCTAATCCTGAAACCGCTCTCAATCTGGATACTCCTGATGGTGACGCCATGGTAAATGACCTTATAGGGGCCATCAATAGTCTATTGGAAATTTCTCCCCCTGCCCCTTCTGCAGAGGAGGCAGCTGCACAGCAGGAGAAGTTCCATTTCAGGTATCCCAAGCCTAAACTGAGTACTTTTCTGGACCACGCTGACTTCAGAGAATCAGTCCAGAAACACCATGCCTACCCAGATAAGCGTTTCTCCAAACGTCTTAAGGATACACGTTATCCCTTTCCCCCTGACGTGGTCAAACGCTGGACCCAGTGTCCAAAGGTGGACCCCCCAATCTCCAGGCTTGCAGCTAGATCCATAGTTGCAGTGGAAGATGGGGCTTCACTTAAAGATGCCAATGACAGACAGATGGACCTTTGGTTAAAGTCTGTCTATGAAGCTATCGGCGCGTCGTTTGCTCCAGCATTCGCGGCCGTGTGGGCACTCCAAGCTATTTCAGCTGGCCTGGCACAGGTGGACTCTATCATATGTCCAGCAGTGCCGCGAGTAGCGTCCCTAACCTCGCAAATGTCTGCGTTTGCGACTTACGCTATCAACGCTGTCCTGGACTCTACAAGCCGTACCTCAATTGCGTCTGCCAACTCTGTTGTCTTGCGCAGAGCCTTGTGGTTAAAGGAATGGAAAGCGGATTCTGCTTCCAAAAAATGTTTAACCAGCTTGCCGCTATCTGTAGATAGACTGTTTGGTGAACAATTGGCTGAAATCATTAAGCAATCCAAGGGTAAGGACTCCTCCTTACCCCAGCCCAGATCAAGCAAACCTCAACAGAGGAAGTGGCAGTCGAGGTTTCGGTCCTTTCGAGGCTCCAGCAAGACCCAATTCTCCTCGTCCAAAGGGACTCAGAAGGAGCAAAGGAGCTCAGATTCCTGGCGGGCTCAGTCACGTCCCAAGAAAGCAACCGGAGGAACCGCTTCCAAGGCGGCTGCCTCATGACTTTCGGCCTCAGCCCTCCGCATCCTCGGTCGGTGGCAGGCTCTCCCGCTTTTGCGACATTTGGCTGCCACAGGTCAAAGACCGGTGGGTAGCAGACATTTTGTCTCACGGGTACAGGATAGAATTCAGTTCTCGTCCTCCGCCTCGGTTCTTCAGAACCTCCCCACATCCCGACCGAGCAGATGCCCTTCTGCAGGCGGTGTGCTCACTAAAAGCAGAAGGAGTGGTGATCCCTGTTCCTCTGCAGGAACAAGGGCAAGGTTTTTACTCCAATCTCTTCGTGGTTCCAAAAAAGGACGGCTCGTTCCGTCCTGTTCTGGACCTAAAGCTGCTCAACAAGCATGTGAACGCCAGGCGGTTCCGGATGGAATCCCTCCGCTCTGTCATTGCCTCAATGTCTCAAGGAGATTTCCTTGCATCAATAGACATCAAAGATGCTTATCTCCACGTGCCGATTGCTACAGAGCACCAACGTTTTCTACGTTTCGTGATAGGAGACGACCATCTCCAGTTCGTAGCTCTGCCATTTGGTCTGGCGACAGCCCCACGGGTTTTCACCAAGGTCATGGCGGCAGTGGTAGCAGTCTTGCATTCTCAGGGACATTCGGTGATCCCTTACTTAGACGATCTACTTGTCAAAGCACCCTCTCAAGAGGCATGCCAACACAGCCTGAATGTTGCGCTGGAGACTCTCCAGGCTTTCGGGTGGATCATCAACTTTTCAAAGTCAAACCTGGCACCGACTCAATCACTAACGTATCTTGGCATGGAGTTTCATACTCTCTCAGCGATAGTGAAGCTTCCGCTGGACAAGCAGCGGTCTCTACGGGCAGGGGTGCAGTCTCTCCTTCAGGGTCAGTCGCACCCCTTAAGGCGCCTCATGCACTTCCTAGGGAAGATGGTGGCAGCAATGGAGGCAGTCCCGTTCGCGCAGTTTCATCTGCGTCCACTTCAATGGGACATTCTCCGCCAGTGGGACGGGAAGACAACTTCCCTAGACAGGAAAGTCTCCCTTTCTCAGACGGCCAAGGATTCTCTGCTATGGTGGCTCCTTCCCACCTCATTAACGCAGGGAAGATCATTCCTGCCCCCATCCTGGGCAGTGGTCACGACAGACGCGAGTCTGTCAGGGTGGGGAGCAGTTTTTCTCCACCACAGGGCTCAAGGGACGTGGACTCAGCAGGAGTCCACCCTTCAGATCAATGTTCTGGAAATCAGGGCAGTGTATCTTGCCCTATTAGCCTTCCAGCAGTGGCTGGAAGGAAAGCAGATCCGAATTCAGTCGGACAACTCCACAGCGGTGGCATACATCAACCACCAAGGAGGGACACGCAGTCGGCAAGCCTTCCAGGAAGTCAGGCGAATTCTCATGTGGGTAGAGGAAAGAGCTTCCACCATATCAGCAGTTCACATCCCGGGCGTAGAAAACTGGGAAGCAGACTTCCTCAGTCGCCAGGGCATGGACGCAGGGGAATGGTCCCTTCACCCGGACGTGTTTCAGGAAATCTGCCGCCGCTGGGGGGTGCCGGACGTCGACCTAATGGCGTCTCGGCACAACAACAAGGTCCCGACCTTCATAGCGCGGTCTCGCGATCAAAGAGCTCTGGCGGCAGACGCCTTAGTGCAAGATTGGTCGCAGTTCCGGCTCCCTTATGTGTTTCCACCTCTGGCACTCTTGCCCAGAGTGTTACGCAAGATCAGATCTGATTGCGGCCGCGTCATACTCGTCGCCCCAGACTGGCCGAGGAGGGCGTGGTATCCGGATCTGTGGCAGCTCACGGTCGGCCAACCGTGGGCACTACCAGACCGACCAGACTTACTGTCCCAAGGGCCGTTTTTCCATCGGAATTCTGCGGCCCTGAACCTGACTGTGTGGCCATTGAGTCCTGGATCCTAGCGTCTTCAGGATTATCCCAAGGGGTCGTTGCCACCATGAGACAGGCTAGGAAGTCCACTTCTGCTAAGATCTACCACAGAACGTGGAAGATTTTCTTATCCTGGTGCTCTGCACAAGGAGTATCTCCCTGGCCATTCGCGTTACCTGTCTTTCTTTCCTTCCTGCAATCTGGGTTGGAAAAGGGCTTGTCGCTCGGCTCCCTTAAAGGGCAAGTCTCGGCACTATCCGTGTTTTTTCAGAAGCGTCTAGCACGACTTTCTCAGGTGCGCACGTTCCTGCAGGGGGTTTGTCATATCGTACCTCCGTACAGGCGGCCGTTAGATCCGTGGGATCTAAACAAGGTCCTTGTTACTCTCCAGAAGCCGCCCTTCGAGCCTCTGAGGGATGTGTCACTTTCTCGACTCTCACAGAAAGTGGCCTTTCTGGTAGCGGTCACGTCTCTTCGGAGAGTGTCTGAACTAGCAGCGCTGTCATCCAAAGCTCCTTTCCTGGTGTTCCACCAGGACAAGGTAGTGCTGCGCCCCATTCAGGAGTTTCTCCCTAAGGTGGTATCCTCTTTTCATCTTAATCAGGATATCTCCTTGCCTTCCTTTTATCCGCATGCAGTTCATCGGTATGAAAAGGATTTGCATTTGTTGGATCTGGTGAGAGCACTCAGAATCTACATTTCCCGCACGGCGCCCCTGCGCCGCTCGGATGCACTCTTTGTCCTTGTCGCTGGTAAGCGCAAAGGGTCGCAGGCTTCCAAAGCCACCCTGGCTCGATGGATCAAAGAACCAATTCTTGAAGCCTACCGTTCTGCTGGGCTTCCGGTTCCATCAGGGCTGAAGGCCCATTCTACCAGAGCCGTGGGTGCGTCCTGGGCATTACGACACCAGGCTACGGCTCAACAGGTGTGCCAGGCAGCTACCTGGTCGAGTCTGCACACTTTCACCAAACATTATCAGGTGCATACCTATGCTTCGGCGGACGCCAGCCTAGGTAGAAGAGTCCTGCAGGCGGCAGTTGCCTCCCTATAGGGGAGGGCTGTCTTGCAGCTCTAACATGAGGTATTTCTTTACCCACCCAGGGACAGCTTTTGGACGTCCCAATCGTCTGGGTCTCCCAATGGAGCGCCGAAGAAGAAGGGAATTTTGTTACTTACCGTAAATTCCTTTTTCTTCGGCGCTCCATTGGGAGACCCAGACGATTGGGTGTATAGCACTGCCTCCGGAGGCCACACAAAGCAATTACACTAAAAAGTGTAAGGCCCCTCCCCTTCTGGCTATACACCCCCAGTGGGATCACTGGCTCACCAGTTTTTCTGCTTTGTGCGAAGGAGGTCAGACATCCACGCATAGCTCCACTGTTTAGTCAGCAGTAGCTGCTGACTATATCGGATGGAAGAAAAGAGGGCCCATATGGGGCCCCCAGCATGCTCCCTTCTTACCCCACTTGTGGTTTGTAAGGTTGAGGTACCCATTGCGGGTACGGAGGCTGGAGCCCACATGCTGTTTTCCTTCCCCATCCCCCTGAGGGGCTCTGAGGAAGTGGGATCTTACCGGCCACCAAGCCCTGAGGCCGGGCTCCATCCACAGACCCATTGAACCTGCTGGATGTGGAGCGGGAGTGCCGTTCAGGGACAAGGCCCTGCAACTTTCAGGTACTCTGTGTCCCCGTATGGCAGGCCACGCACACCCCAGGCTTGCTGGGTGTGCTAGTGCGCCGGGGACTGTAGCGCTGTGCGCTGGGCTTATAGTCCCCGCAGATTACTGGGGGACTTTATGTGTGTGGATCGCCGCGCCGACCGCCCCTGGAGCGGCGGCGCAGCTGCGACTTGTAGTGCGCCGGGGACGCGCCGACCGCGCTTTTACGGCGGCGGCGCTTCTAACTTTAGTCCCCGGTTTTCTGCGGCCTAGCTCCGCTTCGTTAACGCCCCCCACCCTGTCAATCAGGGTAGGGGAGAGACGTTGTTCAATCGGCAGCGCCGAGGGCTGGAGCACGATTTACATGCTCCAGCCCTCTCACTGAGCACAGTAGGACACAGGCTTCGCGCTTTTTTCTCTGTGCACGCCCTAGGCCCGCCCCCAGGCTTGCAGCTCCCCAGGACGCCGGCAGCCATTATACTCATGCAGTCTGGCTGGAGAACGGACGCAGGCTCTGAGGGACCCAGGCTAGGGGTTTCTGGCGACCACACACCCGCGCTAAGCGGGCGGTAAGCAGCACATACGTGCGGCCCCACTAGTGCCACAGTGTTATATTTGTGTACTGCACTGTAAGGTCGCTTCTTGGCTGTACACCCTATATTGCTTTGAGGAGACAACAGCATGTCATCCGCAAAACGCAAGGGTGCCAAGGCACGGGCTGTATACACTGCTTGTACAGCATGTGGGGCTAATCTACCAGCAGGCTCCAACGACTCTCATTGTGTGCAATGTTCAGTCCCAGTGTCACTTCGTCAGCCAGAGCCTATTGTGGTGGTAGCCCAGGCAGAGACGCCTGTGAACCCTACCCCGGTGACGGGGACAGAATTTGCAGTCTTTGCTGATAAAATGTCTGTGACTATGACAAAAATCCTGGAGACCTTGCAGTCCAGGCCAGTTGCTCAGACCATGGACACCGCTGTGTCTATGTTCCCCGGCCCCCCTCAGCTGGAATTAATCCGTAATTCAAGGGGGTCCCAGGCATCACAGGCTGAGGGCTCTGACTCCGATGACAGTCCCAGTCCGCCTAAGCGAGCTCGCTGGGAGAGACCCTCCACGTCATCACGCGGATCAGGGTCTCAGCGAGAAGGGTCTCTATATGATGGCTCAGAGGTGGGTGATCAGGAGTCTTGTCCTGACGCCGCACTCAATTTGGATACGCCAGATGGTGACGCCATGGTAAATGACCTTATAGCGGCCATCAATAGGCTGTTGGATATTTCTCCCCCAGCCCCTTCTGCAGAGGAGGCAGCTGCACAGCAGGAGAAATTCCATTTCCTGTATCCCAAGCGTAAATTGAGTACTTTTCTGGACCACTCTGACTTCAGAGAATCCATCCAGAAACACAATACTTATCCGGACAAGCGTTTTTCTAAACGCCTTAAGGATACACGTTATCCTTTTCCCCCTGACGTGGTCAAACGCTGGACCCAGTGTCCAAAAGTGGACCCTCCAATATCCAGGCTTGCAGCTAGATCCATAGTTGCAGTGGAGGATGGGGCTTCACTTAAAGATGCCAATGACAGACAGATGGACCTTTGGTTGAAATCTGTCTATGAAGCTATTGGCGCGTCGTTTGCTCCAGCATTCGCGGCCGTGTGGGCGCTCCAAGCTATTTCAGCTGGTCTGGCACAGGTGGACTCTCTCATACGTCCAGCAGTGCCGCAAGTGGCGTCCCTAACTACGCAAATGTCTGCGTTTGCGACCTACGCTATCAATGCGGTCTTGGACTCTACGAGCCGTACCTCAATGGCATCCGCCAACTCTGTAGTTTTGCGCAGAGCCTTGTGGTTAAAGGAATGGAAAGCAGATTCTGCTTCTAAAAAATGTTTAACCAGCTTGCCATTATCTGGAGACAGACTGTTTGGTGAGCAATTGGCGGAAATCATTAAACAGTCCAAAGGTAAGGACTCCTCCTTACCCCAGCCCAGATCAAGCAAACCTCCACAGAGGAAGTGGCAGTCAAAGTTTCGGTCCTTTCGAGGCTCGGGCAAGCCCCAATTCTCCTCGTCCAAAGGGACTCAGAAAGAGCAAAGGAGCTCTGATTCCTGGCGGGCTCACTCACGCCCCAAGAAAGCAACCGGAGGTACCGCTTCCAAGGCGGCTGCCTCATGACTTTCGGCCGCCTCCCTCCGCATCCTCGGTCGGTGGCAGGCTCTCCCGCTTTTGCGACATTTGGCTGCCACAGGTCAAAGACCGGTGGGTAACAGACATTTTGTCTCACGGGTACAGGATAGAGTTCAGTTCTCGTCCTCCGCCTCGGTTCTTCAGAACTTCCCCACATCCCGACCGAGCAGATGCCCTTCTGCAGGCGGTGAATTCTCTAAGAGCAGAAGGAGTGGTGGTCCCTGTTCCTCTTCAGGAACGAGGTCCTTTACTCCAATCTCTTTGTGGTGCCAAAAAAGGACGGCTCATTCCGTCCTGTTCTGGACCTAAAACTGCTCAACAAGCATGTGAACGCCAGGCGGTTCCGGATGGAATCCCTCCGCTCAGTCATTGCCTCAATGTCTCAAGGAGATTTCCTAGCATCAATAGACATCAAGGATGCTTATCTCCACGTGCCGATTGCTACAGAGCACCAATGCTTTCTACGCTTCGTGATAGGAGACGACCATCTTCAGTTCGTAGCTCTGCCATTTGGTCTGGCGACAGCCCCACGGGTGTTCACCAAGATCATGGCGGCAGTGGTAGCAGTCTTGCACTCTCAGGGACACTCTGTGATCCCTTACTTGGACGATCTACTGGTCAAGGCACCCTCTCAAGAGGCATGCCAACTCAGCTTGACTGTTGCACTGGAGACTCTCCAGACGTTCGGGTGGATCATCAACTTCTCAAAGTCAAATCTGTCACCGACCCAATCACTAACATATCTTGGCATGGAGTTTCATACTCTCTCAGCGATAGTGAAGCTTCCGCTGGACAAGCAGCGGTCTCTACAGACTGGGGTGCAGGCTCTCCTTCAAAGTCAGTCGCACTCCTTAAGACGCCTCATGCACTTCCTCGGGAAGATGGTGGCGGCAATGGAGGCGGTTCCGTTTGCGCAGTTTCATCTGCGCCCACTTCAATGGGACATTCTCCGCCAATGGGACGGGAAGTCAAAATCCCTGGACAGGAAAGTCTCCCTTTCCCAGACGGCCAAGGACTCTCTGCAGTGGTGGCTTCTTCCCACCTCATTATCACAGGGAAGATCCTTCCTACCACCGTCTTGGGCGGTGGTCACGACAGACGCGAGTCTGTCAGGGTGGGGAGCAGTTTTTCTCCACCACAGGGCTCAGGGTACGTGGACTCAGCAGGAGTCCACCCTTCAGATCAATGTTCTGGAAATCAGAGCAGTATATCTTGCCCTACTAGCCTTCCAGCAGTGGCTGGAAGGAAGGCAGATCCGAATTCAGTCGGACAACTCCACAGCGGTGGCATACATCAACCACCAAGGGGGGACACGCAGTCGGCAAGCCTTCCAGGAAGTCCGGCGGATTCTGATGTGGGTGGAAGCCACGGCCTCCACCATATCCGCAGTTCACATCCCCGGCGTAGAAAACTGGGAAGCAGACTTCCTCAGTCGCCAGGGCATGGACGCAGGGGAATGGTCCCTTCACCCAGACGTGTTTCAGGAAATCTGTCGCCGATGGGGAAGGCCGGACGTCGACCTCATGGCGTCCCGGCACAACAACAAGGTCCCAACCTTCATGGCACGGTCTCGCGATCAAAGAGCGCTGGCGGCAGATGCCCTAGTGCAAGATTGGTCGCAGTTCCGGCTCCCTTATGTGTTTCCACCTCTGGCACTCTTGCCCAGAGTGCTACGCAAGATCAGATCCGATTGCAGCCGCGTCATACTCGTCGCCCCAGACTGGCCGAGGAGGGCGTGGTATCCGGATCTGTGGCAGCTCACGGTCGGCCAACCGTGGGCACTACCAGACCGACCAGACTTACTGTCCCAAGGGCCGTTTTTCCATCGGAATTCTGCGGCCCTGAACCTGACTGTGTGGCCATTGAGTCCTGGATCCTAGCGTCTTCAGGATTATCCCAAGGGGTCGTTGCCACCATGAGACAGGCTAGGAAGCCCACGTCCGCTAAGATCTACCACAGAACGTGGAGGATATTCTTATCCTGGTGCTCTGCTCAGGGAGTGTCCCCCTGGCCATTTGCATTGCCTACCTTTCTTTCTTTCCTGCAATCTGGGTTAGAAAAAGGTTTGTCGCTCGGCTCCCTTAAAGGTCAGGTCTCGGCGCTATCCGTCTTTTTTCAGAGGCGTTTGGCACGCCTTCCTAAGGTGCGCACGTTCCTACAGGGGGTTTGCCATATCGTACCCCCGTACAAGCGGCCGTTAGATCCATGGGATCTGAACAGGGTACTAGTTGCCCTTCAGAAGCCGCCCTTCGAGCCTCTGAGGGAGGTTTCACTTTCTAGACTATCACAGAAAGTGGCTTTTCTGGTAGCGATCACATCTCTTCGGAGAGTGTCTGAGCTGGCAGCGCTATCATCCAAGGCTCCCTTCCTGGTCTTCCACCAGGACAAGGTAGTGCATTACGACACCAGGCTACGGCTCAACAGGTGTGCCAGGCAGCTACCTGGTCGAGTCTGCACACTTTCACCAAACATTATCAGGTGCATACCTATGCTTCGGCGGACGCCAGCCTAGGTAGAAGAGTCCTGCAGGCGGCAGTTGCCTCCCCGTAGGGGAGGGCTGTCTTTGCAGCTCTAACATGAGGTATTTCTTTACCCACCCAGGGACAGCTTTTGGACGTCCCAATCGTCTGGGTCTCCCAATGGAGCGCCGAAGAAGAAGGGAATTTTGTTACTTACCGTAAATTCCTTTTCTTCTAGCTCCTATTGGGAGACCCAGCACCCGCCCTGTTGTCCTTCGGGATTTTTGGTTGTTTTTCGGGTACACATGTTGTTCATGTTGAACGGTTTTCAGTTCTCCGACGTTACTTCGGAGTGAATTTGTTTAAACCAGTTATTGGCTTTCCTCCTTCTTGCTTTTGCACTAAAACTGGTGAGCCAGTGATCCCACTGGGGGTGTATAGCCAGAAGGGGAGGGGCCTTACACTTTTTAGTGTAATTGCTTTGTGTGGCCTCCGGAGGCAGTGCTATACACCCAATCGTCTGGGTCTCCCAATAGGAGCTAGAAGAAAAGGAATTTACGGTAAGTAACAAAATTCCCTTCTCTTCTAGCTCCTATTGGGAGACCCAGCACCCGCCCTGTTGTCCTTCGGGATTTTTGGTTGTTTTTCGGGTACACATGTTGTTCATGTTGAATGGTTTTCAGTTCTCCGATGTTACTTCGGAGTGAATTTGTTTAAACCAGTTCTTGGCTTTCCTCCTTCTTGCTTTTGCACTAAAACTGGTGAGCCAGTGATCCCACTGGGGGTGTATAGCCAGAAGGGGAGGGGCCTTACACTTTTTAGTGTAATGCTTTGTGTGGCCTCCGGAGGCAGTGCTATACACCCAATCGTCTGGGTCTCCCAATAGGAGCTAGAAGAAAAGGAATTTACGGTAAGTAACAAAATTCCCTTCTTTTTGCTATGTAACCTGAGAGCAGCATGATGTAGGTACTAACTCCCCGAATCCAGCGATGTGTGACTTACTAGGCTGTGTTTTGCTGTTTCAATAAAATAAGTGTTTCATCAGCATGAGATTATCACTACAGGACTAGGTGTCTCGTGTCTCCTAGTCCTGCTGCTATATAACCCCGCCCCCACCACTGATTGGTAGCTTTCTGCCAATCGGTGGTGTGGGCGGGGTTATACAGGGATCTGCTAGATATGCAGCAGAGGAAACAGGGATTGTACGAAAATGACAGCAAGCAGCCCAGTAAGTGATCACTGGAATCAGGGTCTCATCCCCTACATCATGCTGCTCTCAGATTACATAGCAACAACCTTCTGACGTATTCCATTTAAATAGATTCCTGTCTGCCAATTTTTCAGGTTTTCCAGGCTCCAGGACCTCTCCCTAAGAAAGGATTATTTTACCTGCCGACCCTGATCACCGGTGTGGACACCACCTCTCGCTGTGTCCGAGAAGAGGTGAGAAAGTCACTACTAATAATTTTTTGTAAACTCACGTGTATATTGTTACCATGTCCTGATATATATACAGACTTTCTGGTGGTTTTGTTTTATCAGATTTTCGGACCAGTCCTGGTTGCCATGTCTTTCCGCACCGCTAAAGAAGCTATTGCCCTGGGGAACAACACCCCATATGGACTGGCAGCAAGTGTGTGGACTGATAACCTACCGCTTGCCTTAGAGGTGGCATTGAGGTGAGTAGTTTAAGTGCCTCTTTAGTGCTGGCCTTAAAGGGGTTGTTCAATTTAAGCCAAGTTATCCATAGGATCCATAGGATAACTGATAACTTGCCAAATGGTGGGGGTCCAACTGCTGTGACCCGCACTGATGGGCAGAACAGGAAAAATGTATTCCCATTGGCTGCAGGCCAGATGCCCAATCCTCCACTCCATTCATTCTCTCTGATGCTCAGTGCAGCGCTCAGCAAATTCCCCTTTATGCCGATTGGTGCAGGTTGGAGCGGTCAGACCCCACTGATCAGCAAGTTATCACTTATCATACGGATACGCAAAACCTTGTTTTAAACAGAAAACCACATTAAGTTGCCCATACAGCTTAGATCAGGGATCCTCAACATGTAGCTCAGGAGTGATGAGTGGCTTCTTTGAACCCCTGATGAGTGGCTTCTTTGAACCCCTGATGAGTGGCTTCTTTGAGCCCCTGATGAGTGTCTTCTTTGAACCCCTGATCAGTGGCTTCTTTGAACCCCTGATGAGTGGCTTCTTTGAACCCCTGATGAGTGGCTTCTTTGAACCCCTGATCAGTGGCTTCTTTGAGCCCCTGATGAGTGGCTTCTTTGAACCCCTGATGAGTGGCTTCTTTGAGCGCCTGATGAGTGGCTTCTTTGAACCCCTGATGAGTGGCTTCTTTGAACCCCTGATGAGTGGCTTCTTTGAACCCCTGATGAGTGGCTTCTTTGAACCCCTGATGAGTGGCTTCTTTGAACCCCTGATGAGTGGCTTCTTTGAACCCCTGATGAGTGGCTTCTTTGAGCGCCTGATGAGTGGCTTCTTTGAACCCCTGATGAGTGGCTTCTTTGAACCCCTGATGAGTGGCTTCTTTGAACCCCTGATGAGTGGCTTCTTTGAACCCCTGATGAGTGGCTTCTTTGAACCCCTTATGAGTGGCTTCTTTGAACCCCTGATGAGTGGCTTCTTTGAACCCCTGATGAGTGGCTTCTTTGAGCACCTGATGAGTGGCTTCTTTGAACCCCTGATGAGGGGCTTTTTTGAACCTCTGATGAGTGGCTTTTTTGAGCGCCTGATGAGTGGCTTCTTTGAACCCCTGATGAGTGGCTTCCTTGAACCCCTGATGAGTGGCTTCTTTGAGCGCCTGATGAGTGGCTTCTTTGAGCCCCTGATGAGTGGCTTCTTTGAGCCCCTGATGAGTGGCTTCTTTGAGCCCCAGATGAGTGGCTTCTTTGAGCCCCAGATGAGTGGCTTCTTTGAGCCCCTGATGAGTGGCTTCTTTGAGCCCCTGATGAGTGGCTTCTTTGAGCTCCTGATGAGTGGCTTCTTTGAGCCCCAGATGAGTGGCTTCTTTGAGCCCCAGATGAGTGGCTTCTTTGAGCCCCAGATGAGTGGCTTCTTTGAGCCCCAGATGAGTGGCTTCTTTGAGCCCCAGATGAGTGGCTTCTTTGAGCCCCTGATGAGTGGCTTCTTTGAGCCCCTGATGAGTGGCTTCTTTGAGCCCCTGATGAGTGGCTTCTTTGAGCCCCTGATGAGTGGCTTCTTTGAGCCCCTGATGAGTGGCTTCTTGAGGCTTTGTTGATCGGTTCTTGAGGCCCTGATGTGTGGATAGTGAGCCCGTGATGTATTCCCCCGCGACGTGCTCCCCGCCAGCCCTTGCTGTGCGGCTTGTGACTAACAGCCCGCTTGGTGCATTAGCACCAGGTCTAGCAAACAACTATGAAATGCCGGTCTCCAGATGGTGACTTTGGTGAGATACTCCTTGATCCTGGTACACCGCTTCGGGGATTTCTGTGGAAAAGCTTTGGCTGTCATTCTACAGTAATGGGGGCTCTGGATGTCACTACTGTGAGGGGGCGGGCGCTAATTGTGGCTCTCATGGTCAGAAAGGTTGGGGACCTCTGCCTTCGATCATGGTGGACCAACAGCTATCTGCCGATGCCAGTCACTTCTGAGGGCAGCGTAACCCCACATAATATTGAAACCTGTGGCTCACTATTAGTGTCTCTGCCTCCTATACAATCTTATACCATATCCTTAATAAATTCCTCAGCACTTTTACCAGTATTTGCACTTGGGCCATCATTTTAGGGAATTTTTGATTTGAAGGTCGTGGAAATATTCTGTTGTCCCTTCACCTTGCCTTCCTATTATCTCCATTTGTCACTAATAGAATTAGCCAAAGTGTCAAATTTTAGCTCAAATTTGAAGTTAAGAGTCTAAAAACACAACAAAACAATTAACAACATCAAAAACTTTGATAAAGTTGAACAAACTTAGGCTCTTTTTTTATCTTTAGCATTAAGGCCGGCACTGTATGGGTGAACGGACACAATATGTTTGACGCAGCCGCCGGGTTTGGTGGATATAAAGAAAGTGGATTTGGCCGAGATGGTGGAAAAGAGGTAAAGGGGAGGTTTTCCTTGTATAGTATTATTAATATGGGTTTAAAGGGGTATTTCCCCGGCAGTAAGCCATGGCTTATCATTAAACTATACTATTGCATAGCAGCTTTCCGGCACCTCCGGATGTAAAAGTCATGGATTGTCCTGTAGGTAATGGCCAAAGTCTCCCCCTCTTTACCAGCATTTAGCACAGAGGATTGAACTCTGTTCATCAGTGTTTGCTCAACTAACTCCTCACATGCCGTGCTCACTGAAGATCGCTGCTTGTAAGGAGTGTGACAGAGGGAGATTGCTCCCTCTGTCACTCCAGAGGCTCCACTGGCAGTGCAGATAATGTTGTGCACTACATAAGTAGTGCAGGGTGTTATCTATGCGATCAATTGATCATGCGCTCGAGTGCCCTGGGAACGTAATCATTATATTTCAGCAATAAAAATGTTTAAAAAAAAAAAGCAAACCTAAAAAACTCTAAATTACAGCATTTTGGGGGCACCGTCATTTTCAGCATCTTGCAGGGCCTCAGAAGTCGAACATAATTAGTGGTGGTATATCCTAACGATACTGTGTGCCCTTAATAAAATCTCATTATTTCTTGCTTTCACGGGGTATCATGGGATAACTGGGGACTTGCCTCCTAATCTGGCCCTCAGGCTAGGGGGTGGTATCTGTCCCTGATCCCAGAGATACCTCTGATGGTGATGATGTCTGGGCCACCTTCCGTGCCCTGATCTAAGGCCTGGGCCACATGGGGTTTACTGCGATCCCCTCGCATGACACTCGGCTAACGCTGGCAGCACAGCAGGAGCCAAGTGTCATGTGAGTGCCACTGCGACTGAGGTCCGATCATGCGAGCAGACCTCAGCTGCGGGGGGCTGGCCGGCGCTGAGGAGGGGTGGACCAGTGCTGAGGAGGGGAGGGCCGATGCTGCAGAGAAGAGGGAGGGATTTATCTCCCGCTCTCCTCTGTTGCCGGCTATTGCCAGTCTCGCCCTGCACTCGTGATACACCAGTGTACCGTGAGTGCAGTGCGATTTTTCTCTCACCCCATACACTTGAATGGGTGCGAGAGAACAAGGATCGCATTGCACCTGCAGCATGCTGCGATTGATTTCTTGGTCCGATTAGGGCTGAGAAAATAATCGCTCATGGGTGCTGACACACAGGCTACTATTGGTGGAATGCAATTTTTTTATTTTTATTTTATTTATATAATCGCACTCCACTCACACCGATTTTCATCTCGTGTGGCTTAAGCCTAATACCCCCTCTCCTTCAACCCAGGGGAGAAGCAGGACAGGAGACGTAGAATCCACAGATAAGATAAAAAGGGGAAACCAAAACGCGATCACACAGCGGTATTCACCAACAAGTGATAAGGAGGAAAATAAGAGCAGGGAGGAAATAATACGACTACTAAAGAACTCCATGCACAAAGAAATACAATCACTAGCGGGACTGGGATATAACAGCACATGGACCAGTGTTGCTAAAGCTATAGTCAACATGGGAAGACAGGCTCCTCCATCCTAAAAAGGCAAGGAGTGACTGTGATAGGTCTCCCACAACATGTGATCCAAGAGATAACCAGCAGGCTAGCAGAAATTAACTCCTCAAAGCCCGATCACTAATGAGAACACAGCTGGTTGACGCCGACCCTGTCTGTGTAACTCAGAAGCACCAAAGGAGGCATAATGAGGCTTGTCAGACTGCGTCAGATGCCACCATGACCCTCGGCAAGTTAAGAGGCAAACATTGTGTGAGACTTGCAATATGTATTCAAGTAGCACAATATTTTTTGGTACCAGAAGTATAATAGCCCAGAGAATCCATTATTATCATATACCACCTTACATGGGACACCATATTTTTATGACTGATTTTTCACAATCCTGATTAAAAATAAAAATGAGAAATCTTGCAATTTGTCCTACCGACCACTGGGGTTATTTTTGACTTTCTAACTACCTGTTGTTTAAGGAAATAACACACGTACATTAGCAGCATAATCAGACCCCGCCCCTATCTTTTATATCAAAGTGACTAATGAGCGTGTGCAAACTCATTGTGAAGAGAGGAGGAACTGTGACATCACCTATTGTGATAGCTGTATATAAAGGGGTTATCTTTCATTTTAATCCTGTCTGTGATGATAAGGAGCCTGCTGAAAAAGTTTCCTGAAAGGATAGGAAGTTAGAGCCTAAAATAGTGTTAAAATTGCAAGATTGAGATCTATATATATATATAGATATAAATTCTGATTGTTACATAAACACCTAATTTAAACAATAGGTAATTTTCTGAATGCAGAGGTGGAAATAGAT
The DNA here is from genome assembly GCF_048569485.1 of Anomaloglossus baeobatrachus. NCBI lineage: Eukaryota > Metazoa > Chordata > Amphibia > Anura > Aromobatidae > Anomaloglossus > Anomaloglossus baeobatrachus. The sequence goes on along the minus strand of NC_134363.1, from coordinate 54,206,942 downwards.
GGACCTATGATTTTTTATTTTTTTCCTATCTTGTTACTGCATAATTTTTGATCGTGCTCTGCTTTACAACCTGCTGCAAAGTTGAGTTGATCCTTTGTTTTCAGGGGCTGTATGAATACGTACGACCGTCTTGGGAAAGTAGAGCCAAGCCGAACCCCGGAGACGTGAATTACAAAACATTTGCTGCTTCTTATGGGGCCGATGTCCCCCCAATTCCTGGTCAAAAAGAGATTAGCGCCTCGGTTATTCCGGGTCAGGATTCCCAAATTCCAAGGTAAGTAGATAAATGGCAAAACTTTGTATCGGTGGGCTCGTATATTACTAACATGACTGTATATTATCTGTATGCCATTACTGCAGAGAGGAGGTTTTTATTAGGACGCCTTCAGTTATCATCCAAGAGAAGGGCTTGTTCAGTGCATTCTGTCCACACCAGTACCATAGACTTAAGCGGACCCATATACAATGCTACATGTGAACATGTTCCAATGCTCCTCCATATGACGGAGGTATTCTATGCTGGTACAGTTTATTCCAGGGGAGAATACAGTGCTGCACAGAGGTATCGGCGGGAGTACCAGGTATTGCACCCCGACCATTCAGACATTGATGACCTATCCTAAGGATAGTCTAACAAATAAACAGCTGCACTCTGAAACGCTAAGGCATCCAAACATTGACTACAGGAATTTTGACAGGCATTACTGCTTAGAAAATACACTTAAAAATTGAGACACTTAGTGCATAAAAAAGGCCAGTTTTGTGTGAGCCCAGCAGCCAGCGTCAAGGCGTATCTCTTTCTGCTAATGCCTCTACTTGGTCTGAAAAATACTACCAAGTATCCAGACCGTGAATACAGGAATTTGGACAGGCATTACTGATAAGGAAATACACTTAAAAATGGAGACACTTAGGGGTGCTTCACACATAGCGAGATCGCTACCGAAATCGCTGCTATGTCACGGTTTTGGTGACGCAGCAGTGACCTCATTTGCGATCTGGCTGTGTGTGACACTGAGCAGCGATCTGGCCCCTGCTGTGAGATCGCTGCTCGTTACACACAGCCCCGGTTCGTTTTCTTCAAAGGCGCTCTCCCGCTGTGACGCACAGATCACTGTGTGTGACAGCGAGAGAGCGACGAAATGAAGCGAGCAGGAAGCAGGAGCCGGCATCTGGCAGCTGCGAAGCTGTAACCAAGATAAACATTAGGTAACCAAAGGAAGCCCTTTCCCTGGTTACCCGATATTTACCTTCGTTACCAGCCTCCGCCGCTCTCGCTGCCAGTGCCGGCTCCTGCTCTCTGCACATGTAGCTGCAGTACGCATCAGGTAATTAACCCGATGTGTACTGTAGCTAAGAGAGCAAGGATCCAGCGCTAAGCAGTGTGCGCTGCTCCCTGCTCTCTGCACATGTAGCTGCAGTACACATCAGGTAATTAACCCGATGTGTACTGTAGCTAGGAGAGCAGGGAGCCAGCGCTAAGCAGTGTGCGCGGCTCCCTGCTCTCTGCACATGTAGCGACGTTATGATCGCTGCTGCGTCGCTGTGTTTGACAGCGAAGCAGCGATCATAACAGCGACTTACAAGGTCGCTGTTACGTCACAGAAAATGGTGACGTAACAGCGATGTCGTTGTCGCCATGTGTGAACCCAGCCTTAGTGCATAAAAAAAGGCTAGTTTTATGTGAGCCCAGCAGCCAGCGTCAAGGTGTATCTTTTTTTGCTAATGCCTCTAACTGAGCTTAAAAAGTCTACAATTTTATAGGCAGGCCAGAACCTGCAAATGGGAAATTAAAAATCGCCCTAAGCTGGTGGGAAAGGAGTGCTCAGTCAGAAGTCGTGACCCTATAATCCAAAATGGAGAAAAAAACTGATCGCACACATAAGTGTAAACTGAACATAAAACATACTCTTAACAAATATACAGCTGCACTCTGAGGCAATAAAATATGCAAACGGTGAATTCTGGAATTAGGACAGGCATTACTGCTAAAGAAATAAATTTAAAAATTGAGATACCGCATAAAAATGGTCAGTTTTATGTGAGCCCAGCAGCCAGTGTGAAGGCGTATATCTTTTTGTTAATGCCTCTACCTGGGCTTGAAAAGCCTACAATATTATGGGCAGACAGGAACCTGCAAGTAGGAAATTAAAAATTGCCCTAAGCTAGTGGGAAAGGAGTGTGCAGTCAGAAGGCATGACCCCATAATCCAAAGTGAAAAAATCAGATGGCGTGATGAAGTGTGAACAGGTGCAAACTGAGCATGAAACATACTCTTAACAAATATACACTTGCACTCTGAGACCCATAAAGTATGCAAACGGTGAATAAAGGAATTTGGACAGGCTTGACTGCTAATGAAGTAAATTTAAAAACTGAGACACTTGGCCAGTTTTATTTGAGCCCAGCAGCCAACATCAAGGCGTATCTTTTTGCTAATGTCTCTACCTGGGCTTGAGTGTTCACACTTGTCTGTTAGGAAGTGTTAGATTTTTCAATTTTATTCTATCCTAAGGGTAAGTCATCAATGTTAAAGTCACGGAAAACCCCTTTTAACTTTATTCTGCTGCTGCTAATGTCTGTACGTTCTGTGGCTAGCTCAGGTCTTTGGCAGAACTGACACAACTCCATCAGAGCACCTTATTCTGATGTCTATCTCAAGTCCACCCTCTAGTTTCAGTGTTTACTAGTGATGAGCGAGCGTGCTTATTGCTCAATCAAGCATCGGGGTTCTCGGATGCGACTTGAGAACAGTATATAATGGGAGTGAATGGGAAACTGCAGCATTTTTAAACTCTGATGCTCAACAGAGTAACAAACAGTGGCAAGCATGCTCGCTCATCACTAGTGTTTAGTAATAGCAGGGGTGAAGGGATTGTACGCAGAGAACAGTGGAGAAAGCATCTACAGTCTTATGGAGGGCAGGGAAAGCAGACAAGAAGGAAAGCACATGGAGAGTAAATAAGTGCAGGATAGAAGCTGTGCACATACAGAGTTCACATGCAGCCTGTATTACTGGTAGTGATGCTCCCACAAGACAAAAACTTAGATCAGGCTGCAAACTTCTAATTTTATTAACTAAAGGAAACCACCTCTAGAGCAATCAACATATACTGTAATTGTATAAAAATGTGAACCATCAAAATGTAAGGTGAAACGTACGGATTTTCAGTGCATTATATGGCAAAGAGAATGCGGCAAAATATATATACACAGGGTGGTCCAAAAGTAGGTGGCCAGTATGTGTAATAGGGTTATCAAGCATGGTGTAAAGTGAAAACGACTCAGTTGCCCTTAGAAACCAATCAGATTCCACCTTTCATTTTCCAAAGAGTCTGTGAAGAATGAAAAGTGGAATCTGATTGGTTGCTAAGGGCAAATGAGTCAGTTTCACTTTACACCATGTTTAATAACCCTATTACACATACTGTCCACCTTCTTTTGGACCAATGTATATATATATATACTAGCTGTACTACCCGGCTTCGCCCGGGTTAATAACTGCTGTTAACAAAATAGAACGTATTAACAAAAATGTATTCTGCACACAAAAACCACGGAACAAATAGAAATGTAGTTATTAAAAGGTAAAAACTAAGCTAAAAGAAGCATTTCACAACATATATTTCAACACCCGAAAGCATTTCACAACATATATTTCAACACCCGAGATATTCCACACACATTTAACTAAATTGGTCAAGTAATGTGCTCCGTCTGTCTCTTTCCAGGTCTGTCTCTTTCCAGGTCTGTCTCTTTCCAGGTCTGTCTCTTTCCAGGTCTGTCTCTTTCCAGGTCTGTCTCTTTCCAGGTCTGTCTCTTTCCAGGTCTGTCTCTTTCCCTGTCTGTCTGTCTCTGTCTGTCTCTTTCCTTGTCTGTCTCTATTTCTCTGTCTCTTTCCTCATCTGTCTATATCCCCATCTATCTTTGTCTGTCTCTCTGGCTGTCTCCTCCTTCCCTGTCTGCCTGTCTCTGTCCCTGTCTGCATATTTGTCTGTCTCTTTCCAGGTCTGTCTCTTTCCAGGTCTGTCTCTTTCCAGGTCTGTCGCTCTCTCTCTGTCTGTCTCTATCCGTCTCCCCACCGACATCTTATTACCTCACATATAAGCTTCTAATACTATGAATGTCTTTTGTTCCTATAGCAACTAATCACAGCTCCTACTAATAACCTGTAGTTCCAGACTCCATTTACTTTAATGGAGGCATGTTTTTTGGAGAGTAACTGTAAAGCGCGGGGTTACATTTTCCTGTCAAAACATAGTCTACAACGTTCCCTGGGTCACATAAGGTGTCTGTGCAAAATTTCGTGATTGTAAATGCAACGGTGTGGATACACTTTTCGTTTCACTTTTTCCCCATTATGTAGATAGGGGCAAAATTGATTGGTAAATTGGAACGCGCGGGGTTAACATTTCGCCTCACAACATAGCCTATGACGCTCTCTGGGTCCAGACGTGTGAGTGTGCAAAATTTTGTGGCTGTAGCTGCGACGGCGCTGCCCGGGATAGTAACTGTCTCTCTGTTTCTCTCCCATTCTCTGTCTGTCTCCCCCTCTGTATATATCTCTCTCTCTTTGTCTGTCTCTTTCCCTGTCTGTCTCTGACTGTCTCTGTCTATTTCCCTGTCTGTCTGTCTATCTCTTTCCCTGTCTGTCTATCTATCTCTGTCTCTTTCCAGGTCTGTCTCTTTCCAGGTCTGTCTCTTTCCAGGTCTGTCTCTTTCCAGGTCTGTCTCTTTCCAGGTCTGTCTCTTTCCAGGTCTGTCTCTTTCCAGGTCTGTCTCTTTCCAGGTCTGTCTCTTTCCAGGTCTGTCTCTTTCCAGGTCTGTCTCTTTCCCGGTCTGTCTCTTTCCCGGTCTGTCTCTGTCTCTCTCTCTTTGTCTCTTTCCCTGTCTGTCTCTGTCTATCTAGCTCTGTCACTTTCCCTGTCTGTCACTTTCCCTGTCTGTCACTTTCCCTGTCTGTCACTTTCCCTGTCTGTCACTTTCCCTGTCTGTCTCTTTCCCTGTCTGTCTCTTTCCCTGTCTGTCTCTTTCCCTGTCTGTCTCTTTCCCTGTCTGTCTCTTTCCCGGTCTGTCTCTTTCCCGGTCTGTCTCTTTCCCGGTCTGTCTCTTTCCCGGTCTGTCTCTTTCCCGGTCTGTCTCTTTCCCGGTCTGTCTCTTTCCCGGTCTGTCTCTTTCCCGGTCTGTCTCTTTCCCGGTCTGTCTCTTTCCCGGTCTGTCTCTTTCCCGGTCTGTCTCTTTCCCGGTCTGTCTCTTTCCCGGTCTGTCTCTTTCCCGGTCTGTCTCTTTCCCGGTCTGTCTCTTTCCCGGTCTGTCTCTTTCCCGGTCTGTCTCTTTCCCGGTCTGTCTCTTTCCCGGTCTGTCTCTTTCCCGGTCTGTCTCTTTCCCGGTCTGTCTCTTTCCCGGTCTGTCTCTTTCCCGGTCTGTCTCTTTCCCGGTCTGTCTCTTTCCCGGTCTGTCTCTTTCCCGGTCTGTCTCTTTCCCGGTCTGTCTCTTTCCCGGTCTGTCTCTTTCCCGGTCTGTCTCTTTCCCGGTCTGTCTCTTTCCCGGTCTGTCTCTTTCCCGGTCTGTCTCTTTCCCGGTCTGTCTCTTTCCCGGTCTGTCTCTTTCCCGGTCTGTCTCTTTCCCGGTCTGTCTCTTTCCCGGTCTGTCTCTTTCCCGGTCTGTCTCTTTCCCGGTCTGTCTCTTTCCCGGTCTGTCTCTTTCCCGGTCTGTCTCTTTCCCGGTCTGTCTCTTTCCCGGTCTGTCTCTTTCCCGGTCTGTCTCTTTCCCGGTCTGTCTCTTTCCCGGTCTGTCTCTTTCCCGGTCTGTCTCTTTCCCGGTCTGTCTCTTTCCCGGTCTGTCTCTTTCCCGGTCTGTCTCTTTCCCGGTCTGTCTCTTTCCCGGTCTGTCTCTTTCCCGGTCTGTCTCTTTCCCGGTCTGTCTCTTTCCCGGTCTGTCTCTTTCCCGGTCTGTCTCTTTCCCGGTCTGTCTCTTTCCCGGTCTGTCTCTTTCCCGGTCTGTCTCTTTCCCGGTCTGTCTCTTTCCCGGTCTGTCTCTTTCCCGGTCTGTCTCTTTCCCGGTCTGTCTCTTTCCCGGTCTGTCTCTTTCCCGGTCTGTCTCTTTCCCGGTCTGTCTCTTTCCCGGTCTGTCTCTTTCCCGGTCTGTCTCTTTCCCGGTCTGTCTCTTTCCCGGTCTGTCTCTTTCCCGGTCTGTCTCTTTCCCGGTCTGTCTCTTTCCCGGTCTGTCTCTTTCCCGGTCTGTCTCTTTCCCGGTCTGTCTCTTTCCCGGTCTGTCTCTTTCCCGGTCTGTCTCTTTCCCGGTCTGTCTCTTTCCCGGTCTGTCTCTTTCCCGGTCTGTCTCTTTCCCGGTCTGTCTCTTTCCCGGTCTGTCTCTTTCCCGGTCTGTCTCTTTCCCGGTCTGTCTCTTTCCCGGTCTGTCTCTTTCCCGGTCTGTCTCTTTCCCGGTCTGTCTCTTTCCCGGTCTGTCTCTTTCCCGGTCTGTCTCTTTCCCGGTCTGTCTCTTTCCCGGTCTGTCTCTTTCCCGGTCTGTCTCTTTCCCGGTCTGTCTCTTTCCCGGTCTGTCTCTTTCCCGGTCTGTCTCTTTCCCGGTCTGTCTCTTTCCCGGTCTGTCTCTTTCCCGGTCTGTCTCTTTCCCGGTCTGTCTCTTTCCCGGTCTGTCTCTTTCCCGGTCTGTCTCTTTCCCGGTCTGTCTCTTTCCCGGTCTGTCTCTTTCCCGGTCTGTCTCTTTCCCGGTCTGTCTCTTTCCCGGTCTGTCTCTTTCCCGGTCTGTCTCTTTCCCGGTCTGTCTCTTTCCCGGTCTGTCTCTTTCCCGGTCTGTCTCTTTCCCGGTCTGTCTCTTTCCCGGTCTGTCTCTTTCCCGGTCTGTCTCTTTCCCGGTCTGTCTCTTTCCCGGTCTGTCTCTTTCCCGGTCTGTCTCTTTCCCGGTCTGTCTCTTTCCCGGTCTGTCTCTTTCCCGGTCTGTCTCTTTCCCGGTCTGTCTCTTTCCCGGTCTGTCTCTTTCCCGGTCTGTCTCTTTCCCGGTCTGTCTCTTTCCCGGTCTGTCTCTTTCCCGGTCTGTCTCTTTCCCGGTCTGTCTCTTTCCCGGTCTGTCTCTTTCCCGGTCTGTCTCTTTCCCGGTCTGTCTCTTTCCCGGTCTGTCTCTTTCCCGGTCTGTCTCTTTCCCGGTCTGTCTCTTTCCCGGTCTGTCTCTTTCCCGGTCTGTCTCTTTCCCGGTCTGTCTCTTTCCCGGTCTGTCTCTTTCCCGGTCTGTCTCTTTCCCGGTCTGTCTCTTTCCCGGTCTGTCTCTTTCCCGGTCTGTCTCTTTCCCGGTCTGTCTCTTTCCCGGTCTGTCTCTTTCCCGGTCTGTCTCTTTCCCGGTCTGTCTCTTTCCCGGTCTGTCTCTTTCCCGGTCTGTCTCTTTCCCGGTCTGTCTCTTTCCCGGTCTGTCTCTTTCCCGGTCTGTCTCTTTCCCGGTCTGTCTCTTTCCCGGTCTGTCTCTTTCCCGGTCTGTCTCTTTCCCGGTCTGTCTCTTTCCCGGTCTGTCTCTTTCCCGGTCTGTCTCTTTCCCGGTCTGTCTCTTTCCCGGTCTGTCTCTTTCCCGGTCTGTCTCTTTCCCGGTCTGTCTCTTTCCCGGTCTGTCTCTTTCCCGGTCTGTCTCTTTCCCGGTCTGTCTCTTTCCCGGTCTGTCTCTTTCCCGGTCTGTCTCTTTCCCGGTCTGTCTCTTTCCCGGTCTGTCTCTTTCCCGGTCTGTCTCTTTCCCGGTCTGTCTCTTTCCCGGTCTGTCTCTTTCCCGGTCTGTCTCTTTCCCGGTCTGTCTCTTTCCCGGTCTGTCTCTTTCCCGGTCTGTCTCTTTCCCGGTCTGTCTCTTTCCCGGTCTGTCTCTTTCCCGGTCTGTCTCTTTCCCGGTCTGTCTCTTTCCCGGTCTGTCTCTTTCCCGGTCTGTCTCTTTCCCGGTCTGTCTCTTTCCCGGTCTGTCTCTTTCCCGGTCTGTCTCTTTCCCGGTCTGTCTCTTTCCCGGTCTGTCTCTTTCCCGGTCTGTCTCTTTCCCGGTCTGTCTCTTTCCCGGTCTGTCTCTTTCCCGGTCTGTCTCTTTCCCGGTCTGTCTCTTTCCCGGTCTGTCTCTTTCCCGGTCTGTCTCTTTCCCGGTCTGTCTCTTTCCCGGTCTGTCTCTTTCCCGGTCTGTCTCTTTCCCGGTCTGTCTCTTTCCCGGTCTGTCTCTTTCCCGGTCTGTCTCTTTCCCGGTCTGTCTCTTTCCCGGTCTGTCTCTTTCCCGGTCTGTCTCTTTCCCGGTCTGTCTCTTTCCCGGTCTGTCTCTTTCCCGGTCTGTCTCTTTCCCGGTCTGTCTCTTTCCCGGTCTGTCTCTTTCCCGGTCTGTCTCTTTCCCGGTCTGTCTCTTTCCCGGTCTGTCTCTTTCCCGGTCTGTCTCTTTCCCGGTCTGTCTCTTTCCCGGTCTGTCTCTTTCCCGGTCTGTCTCTTTCCCGGTCTGTCTCTTTCCCGGTCTGTCTCTTTCCCGGTCTGTCTCTTTCCCGGTCTGTCTCTTTCCCGGTCTGTCTCTTTCCCGGTCTGTCTCTTTCCCGGTCTGTCTCTTTCCCGGTCTGTCTCTTTCCCGGTCTGTCTCTTTCCCGGTCTGTCTCTTTCCCGGTCTGTCTCTTTCCCGGTCTGTCTCTTTCCCGGTCTGTCTCTTTCCCGGTCTGTCTCTTTCCCGGTCTGTCTCTTTCCCGGTCTGTCTCTTTCCCGGTCTGTCTCTTTCCCGGTCTGTCTCTTTCCCGGTCTGTCTCTTTCCCGGTCTGTCTCTTTCCCGGTCTGTCTCTTTCCCGGTCTGTCTCTTTCCCGGTCTGTCTCTTTCCCGGTCTGTCTCTTTCCCGGTCTGTCTCTTTCCCGGTCTGTCTCTTTCCCGGTCTGTCTCTTTCCCGGTCTGTCTCTTTCCCGGTCTGTCTCTTTCCCGGTCTGTCTCTTTCCCGGTCTGTCTCTTTCCCGGTCTGTCTCTTTCCCGGTCTGTCTCTTTCCCGGTCTGTCTCTTTCCCGGTCTGTCTCTTTCCCGGTCTGTCTCTTTCCCGGTCTGTCTCTTTCCCGGTCTGTCTCTTTCCCGGTCTGTCTCTTTCCCGGTCTGTCTCTTTCCCGGTCTGTCTCTTTCCCGGTCTGTCTCTTTCCCGGTCTGTCTCTTTCCCGGTCTGTCTCTTTCCCGGTCTGTCTCTTTCCCGGTCTGTCTCTTTCCCGGTCTGTCTCTTTCCCGGTCTGTCTCTTTCCCGGTCTGTCTCTTTCCCTGTCTGTCTCTTTCCCTGTCTGTCTCTCTTTCCCTGTCTGTCTCTCTTTCCCTGTCTCTCTCTTTACCTGTCTCTCTCTTTACCTCTCTTTCCCTGTGTCTGTCTCTTTCCCTGTCAGTCTGTGTCTGTCTCTTTGTGTCTGCCTCTTTCCCTGGCTGCATTGTGACACGCCAACAGTCCATATAAGGGCGTGGCTGCGCATTCTTCTGAAGTTCTGGCTGCACTGTGGCTCCCAGCTCCATTCACTTTAATGCAGGCAGGTTTTTTCATGAATAACTGTAAAGCGCGGGGTTAAAATTTCCCCTCAAAACATAGCCTATGACGCTCTTGGGGTCCAGAAGTGTGTGTGTGCGTGTACAAAATTTTGTGGCTGTAGCTGCGACGGTGCAGATGCCAATTCCAGACATACGCACACACACACACACACACACACACACACACACACACACACACACACATTCAGCTTTATATATTAGATATATATTATATGATCTGGCAGTTTTATTTTGCAGTAATGGCCGTATTGTAGGGGATTCCAATCTGGCTTCCGACCACATCATTCTACCGAAACTGCCCTAACCAAAGTCACCAATGATCTACTAACCGCCAAAGCCAAGCGACACTACTCTATCCTCCTCCTCCTGGACCTGTCCTCTGCCTTCGACACAGTAGACCATTCCCTCCTACTACAGATTCTCTCATCTCTGGGCATCACAGACTTGGCCCTATCTTGGATCTCCTCATACCTAACCGACCGAACTTTCAGCGTCTCCCATTCTCACACCACTTCCTCAGCTCGCCCCCTATCTGTCGGTGTCCCTCAAGGCTCAGTTCTTGGACCCCTGCTGTTCTCCATCTATACCTTCGGCTTGGGACAGCTCATAGAGTCCCACGGCTTCCAGTATCATCTCTATGCCGATGACACACAGATCTACCTCTCTGGACCTGACATTACCTCTCTACTAACCAAAATACCACAATGTTTGTCTGCTATTTCATCCTTCTTCTCTGCACGATTCCTAAAACTTAACATGGACAAAACAGAGTTTATTGTCTTTCCTCCTCCTCACTCACCTCCTCCAACAAGCCTTTCCATCAAACTTGATGGTTGCTCACTTACCCCAGTCTCACAAGCTCGTTGCCTTGGAGTAACCCTCGACTCTGCTCTATCCTTCAAGCCACACATCCAAGCCCTCTTCAACTCATGCCGATTACAACTCAAAAATATCTCCCGGATCCGTGCTTTTCTTAACCAAGAATCTTCAAAAACATTAGTGCATGCCCTCATCATCTCCCGCCTCGACTACTGCAACCTCCTGCTCTCTGGCCTCCCTTCCAACACTCTTGCACCCCTCCAATCTATCCTAAACTCTGCGGCCCGCTTAATCCACCTCTCCCCTCGCTACTCCCCAGCCTCGCCACTCTGCCAATCCCTTCACTGGCTTCCCATCGCCCAACGACTCCAGTTCAAAACATTAACCATGACATACAAAGCCATGCACAACCCGTCTCCTCCCTACATCTGTGACCTAGTCTCCCAGTACCTACCTGCACGCAACCTTAGATCCTCACAAGATCTCCTTCTCTGCTCCTCTCTTATTTCCTCTTCCCACAATCGTGTACAAGATTTCTCCCGTGCATCCCCCATACTCTGGAACGCTCTACCTCAGCACATCAGACTCTCCACTACCGTGGAAAGCTTCAAGAGGAACCTCAAGACCCACCTCTTCCAACAAGCCTACAACCTACAATAGCCCTCAGCCCAGTAGACCACTGCGCAACCAGCTCTGTCCTCACCTATTGTACCATCACCCATTCCCTGTAGACTGTGAGCCCTCGCGGGCAGGGTCCTCTCTCCTCCTATACCAGTCTGTCTTGTACTGTTAATGATTGTTGTACGTATACCCTCTTTCACTTGTAAAGCGCCATGGAATAAATGGCGCTATAATAATAAATAATAATAATAATAATAATAATAATAATATAGGTTGCAAAATCTGCATGCAACCTCCTGTCTAACCAAAAGATCTGTGCTGCATTCTGTTTGTCCCCCATGCTTTACACTGCAGCTGCTCAGCTAAACAGAGCCTCCACAGGAAGCCAGTGTAAGTTGAAATAGTTTCTATTACAGTAGAGAAAAATGTGACTATCCAGTAAAAGCCGCTCCTATGCGAGTTAAGTATTGTTACATAGTTGGTAGTGAGTGTAAAATTATAACAATCTCGGCTCTGGTACATGTGTATGTATTCTAAATGTAGGGGTCAGCCATGAGCTGGAGGCCGTCAATCATTTCGGCTTAGGCTCAGCCTGGCTGGGCACGCAGCGGACCCCAGTGCACAAATAACATATGGGCCCCATATGTCATACAATGCTATGAAGTTCATTAGCTCGGTCCTATAGACAGAAGCTGCTCTTGAAGTGGCAGTGTGCCTGTGTGCAGCTGCGGACCTCGTACACGCAGGGGGATCACTTTCTTCCCTAGAAATGACAGTCTGCAGACAGAGCTCGGTCACTGACAGCTGCAAACTCTGGACTTGTTTATGACATGCAGCCGGAGGAAGCGGAGAGATTTCCCACATGGAGCATTAACAGCTGGATCCTGAGGTTTTACGTTCATGATCTTTCTAATGAATGGAATGTTCCCTTTGCTCTAGATAGGCAGCCGAAAGAACCCGTTTCCGTGCCCCCTGGGCTGTTGAGAGGAACCGCCACCACTAGGCTCTATGACCCCCGGACTGATCTGAAGGAGCCACCACCACCAGGCTCTGTGCTCCCCAGACTGATCTGAAGGAGCCACCACCACCAGGCTCTGTGCTCCCCAGACTGATCCAGAGGAGCCACCACCACCAGGCTCTGTGCTCCCCGGACTGATCTGAAGGAGCCACCACCACCAGGCTCTGTGCTCCCCAGACTGATCCGGAGGAGCCACCACCATCAGGCTCTGTGCTCCCCGGACTGATCTGAAGGAGCCACCACCATCAGGCTCTGTGCTCCCCAGACTGATCCGGAGGAGCCACCACCATCAGGCTCTGTGCTCCCCGGACTGATCTGAAGGAGCCACCACCATCAGGCTCTGTGCTCCCCAGACTGATCCAGAGGAGCCACCACCACCAGGCTCTGTGCTCCCCAGACTGATCTGAAGGAGCCACCACCACCATCAGGCTCTGTGCTCCCCAGACTGATCTGAAGGAGCCACCACCACCATCAGGCTCTGTGCTCCCCAGACTGATCCGGAGGAGCCACCACCACCAGGCTCTGTGCTTCCCAGACTGATCTGAAGGAGCCACCACCATCAGGCTCTGTGCTCCCCAGACTGATCTGAAGGAGCCACCACCACCATCAGGCTCTGTGCTCCCCAGACTGATCTGAAGGAGCCACCACCATCAGGCTCTGTGCTCCCCAGACTGATCTGAAGGAGCCACCACCACCATCAGGCTCTGTGCTCCCCAGACTGATCCGGAGGAGCCACCACCACCAGGCTCTGTGCTCCCCAGACTGATCTGAAGGAGCCACCACCACCAGGCTCTGTGCTCCCCAGACTGATCTGAAGGAGCCACCACCACCAGGCTCTGTGCTCCCCAGACTGATCTGAAGGAGCCACCACCACCAGGCTCTGTGCTCCCCAGACTGATCTGAAGGAGCCACCACCACCAGGCTCTGTGCTCCCCAGACTGATCTGAAGGAGCCACCACCACCAGGCTCTGTGCTCCCCAGACTGATCTGAAGGAGCCACCACCACCAGGCTCTGTGCTCCCCAGACTGATCCGGAGGAGCCCTCACCACCAAGCTCCGTGACCGCTGGGCTGATCCGGAGGAGCCGCCACCACCAGTCTTTTATTGATTCTCCCATCACCAACGGTTCTCCGATCGGCTCCTCTGTCTTCCATCATCTTCTCCTTCCATGCTGCTGCGGTTCTTCACCAAGCGCCAAAATATCCCATGGGATATGAATCACGTCAATGACTTGCGTTACACCCCAAGTGAGGACCGTACGAAGAATGGCAGCAGCAGAGACCCCAACAGAGAAGATGGTAGAAGACAAAGGAGCGGATCAGATGAGTGGCGGAGATGTGAGAAGTAAAGGGGAGGGCCAAGGAAAGGCGAGTTTAAGGGGATTGATTAGTCAGGTGTAAAAAAACAAACACAAAAATTTGTTTTGCTTTACCCTCCCTGGGTCCAGCATATTCTCCACCACTGTCCTGGTCTCTGTTGTTTAGCTGCAGCGGTGACATCATATTAAGAGCGCTGCAGCCAATCACTGAGCTCAGCAGTTCTGCCAGAGTAAATGGCACTGACAGCTGGACTCTGTGTGACTGCAGACTTCCACACCCTCAGTGTGCGCACCGCACACTGTCAAGATACCCAATTGTCTGTGACAGAAGTGGACAGTCACGTGACTGTATCACGTCCCAAATTCTGACTAGACCATCACAGCATCCCTCAAGATATTGAGCCGCTCTTGTCTAAACAGAATTCGGCTGGAAGTATGTAAGTATACCCACTCTCACCGACAACACCGGAGAAACATGACAGCGTGCAGTGCACACACTGTGAGGATTCAGAAATGTACAGTCCTTTAGAGAGATTGCAGTCTTTTAGCAAAAGATTGGACAACTCCTTAATGATTAATGCCCTAGTTCCTGTTCAATAAGGAAGTGCCCAAGCAACGAAGAAAGTTAAAGAATACAGCAAGACTCTTCATCACAGAAAGCAGACAGTCCCCATAAAAAATGGCACTCACCAGACCCCAAACAATTACAGTTATCAAGTGCTGACGGTGGATGGGCTCTCACACAGAGATCTGCGCTGCTGTCAGGTCCCTCGCTGTTCCCACTGCATTGCTCTGCAGCTCTCACACACAGATCAGGTACCAGTATCACTCTGTGCGACTGCTTCCAGTCACCAGGGGGAGCCAACCTCTGCAGAACGCAGGGGACCTGACAGTGATGCAGATTTGTGTGTGAGAGCCCATTCACTGGCCAACTCTAATTGTTTGGTTTCTGGTAAGTGCAATTCTATTAGAGGGTCTCTGCTTTCTTTTGAGGGTAAACTCAGCAATACATAGAGAATAATAAATGTAAGCAGGTAATTTAACCCTTTTGTAAATATGGCATGTACCACCACTATAGGACTGCCTCTGCACCACCACGTCCCCTTTAAGGGGTTAAGTCTGCATACATACCTTCTCCTTAAAGCTTTTGTGACATAATTACATCACAGCTTATATAATGATTATATTATTGGCCTCTCAGGTGTTATTATTTTGCAGTTTTGCTTTTCCAGAGTGGAAGATCACTGATCTATGAGATGTTTTATATGTCACATAGTGGAGAAAACGCCCGCACAATGGCACGGTGTGGGTGCTTTGTACCTAATTTTAGACAAATGCCAGTAATGTTGACGTTTTCTACCTCCTACATCTCATAACACTTGACTTGAACACCTTTTAACCTCTTAGATGCTGCAGTTGATAGCCATAATGGGCTTTGTGTGGTCAGACAGAAGACCACCCCTTTCCCTAAATAAGTAAAGGTTCATATAAATGCCAAAATGTGTAGGGATTTTTTTTTTCTCACCTTGCCTTCTCAAATACATAGACAAAAAAAAAATTACCACTGCCCCTGAGAATTCTTTATTTTGTTTTTTTTGTCTTTTTTTTTTTTTTTAAATCCTCTGTTAAGTCACAGAGATAATGTCCTTTTAAATTCACTGCTAATTGTGTCTGTTCCTAGGGGGCGTGGCTCACAGGATCCTCTTGGGCGTGTCTTAGGTTACTCTGCAGAATTACCCTGTGAGCCACGCCCCCTTGGCAAAAAAACACCAAAAACATAACAATTAGAACTAAAGAAAAAAGTTCATTTTTTTAGCAAATTAAAATGGGGGAAAAAAATGAGTACTCAGGACAGTAGCAAGAATAAACCAAAACAAGAGCAAAGATCGAGCACATTTGAAATGGTAAGAATATATATATATATATATATATATATATATATATATATATATATAAATATATAAAATATAATATATATATATAATATATAAAATATAATATATATATATAATATATAAAATATAATATATATATATATATATATAATATATATATATATATATATATATATAATGTGTGTGTGTGTGTGTGTATGTATATATATATATATATATATATATATATATATATATATATATATATATATATATATATATATAAATAAACATAAAGTGACCGGAGAAGGGAGGTGTTAAGGAAAGTGACTTCTACTTACTTTCTCTTACTAATTAGTTCCATATGTTTCGCTTTCTGTGCTCAGTCTGTTTTACTCCAGGCACTGATATTCATCGGTCTGTGAGCTGCTTGGATGAAAAAGATTAAAAAAAAAAAAAAAAAAAGTATATTATCACGATGTTTATAAAAAATAAATAAAAAATATATATATATATATATAAAATAATCTTGCCGTTTTAACGGGGCTTTTTTTTAGACTTCTACCTATTTCAGAGAGTTTTCAGCAGTTTCATTATCATCATCAACAGGGTTCTAATGAAAGGCAACCCCTCTATACACACCTGTAAAATAGTCTCCACCAATCACAATAGGCGATATCACAGCTCCTCATGCCTTGCATGATAACTTCTGCACACGCTCATTAGATGCTTCAATACAAAAGATTGTGTCAGAGTTTAGTTATTATGGCTATGTACATGTGTTGTTTCCTGAAACAACAGGAAGTGTGAGTCCAAAAAAGTGAAAACTGCAAGACTAATAAGTTTTGCTTTTAATATAGATTGTGGTATGGGAAAAATACATTGCAAAAAAAAAAAAAAATATATATATATATATATATATATATATATATATATATATATATATATATATATATATATATATATATATATATATATATATATATATATATAATAAATAATAAGAAGATTCTGTGCTCCAGTGGGGTGAAAACCAGTCCCGCATTTGGACATTCATATGAATAATCTTAATGTTTTATGTTTGTTTTTGCCTTCAGTGTGGATAGAACTTACAAGCTGTATTATGGAGGAGCCCAAAAACGTCCGGATGGTATGTACTCTCGACCCATCCTTGGATCTGATGGCACTGTCATGGCGTATGTGGCTGATGGCAATAGGAAGGATGTGCGCAACGCAGTGGAGGCGGCTCACAAAGCTGCTCCGGGGTAAGTCAGGTCCGCGCTATACTTTGTCTAACTTTCCACTTTTTTCCATACAGTGTGTGTGTGTGTGTGTATAGTCTAGTATATATATATACTAGAAGGTGGCCGGATTCTACGCATCGGGTATTCTAGAATTTACGTATTGTGTGGTTCATGTATAATTCTTGCTATATATTTATATATATATATATATATATATATATATATATATATATATATATATATATATATATATATATATATATATAGATGTTGTTGTCTGTAGTTACCAAGTGTTTGTGTAGGGCGCTGTACATGTTCTGGGTGTTGTCTGGGTGTGGCGGGGGGGGTGAGAGCGGTGTTGTTTGTGTTGCGTTGTTTGTGGAGCGCTGTGTGTCTGTAGCGTTGTGTGTGGCTGTGGTGTGTTTTGGGGGGAGGTATGTTTTGTGCAATGTGTGTGTTGTGCGGTATGTGCGTATATTTATGTATGCCGCGGTGTTTGTGTGTTGGGTGTTGTGTGTGTGCAGCGTTGTCTGTGTGTGTGGGTGTCTGTGTAGGGCGGTGTTTGTGGTTCCCAGTGTGTGTGTGGTGTGTTGTGTGTGTGTGTGTGTTGGGGGGAGGTGTGCACCCCCCATCGTGCTCCATCCCCCATGCTGCGCACCCCCCATCGTGCTCCATCCGCCATGCTGCACACTCCCAAACGTGGTCCATCCGCCATGCTGCGCACTCCCAAACGTGCTCCATCCGCCATGCTGCGCACTCCCAAACGTGGTCCATCCGCCATGCTGCGCACTCCCAAACGTGCTCCATCCGCCATGCTGCGCACTCCCAAATGTGCTCCATCCGTCATGCTGCGCACTCCCAAACGTGCTCCATCCGCCATGCTGCGCACTCCCAAACGTGGTCCATCCACCATGCTGCGCACTCCCAAACGTGCTCCATCCGCCATGCTGCGCACTCCCAAACGTGCTCCATCCGCCATGCTGCGCACTCCCAAACGTGCTCCATTCGCCATGCTGCGCACTCCCAAACGTGCTCCATCCGCCATGCTGCGCACTCCCAAACGTGCTCCATCCCCCATGCTGCGCACCGCCCATCGTGCTCCATCCCCCATGCTGCACCAGCATCAGCCTCTCTGCCCGCAGCATCAGCCTCTCTCCTCCCAGCATCAGCCTCTCTCCTCCCAGCATCAGCCTCTCTCCTCCCAGCATCAGCCTTTTCTGTCCCTAGAATCAGCCTCTCTCCTCCCAACCTACCCCAGCCTCAGCCTCCCCCAGCATCAGCCTCTCTTCTCTCAGCCTCCCCCTCCCAGCCTTGCCCAGGATCAGCCTCTTTCCTCCCAGCATCAGCCTCTTTCCTCCCAGCATCAGCCTCTCTCCTCCCAGCATCAGCCTCTCTCCTCCCAGCATCAGCCTCTCTCCTCCCAGCATCAGCCTTTTCTGTCCCCAGCATCAGCCTCTCTCCTCCCAGCCTCAGCCTCCCCCAGCATCAGCCTCTCTTCTCTCAGCCTCCCCCTCCCAGCCTTCCCCAGGATCAGCCTCTCTCCTCCCAGCCTCTTCCAGCACACTGTGCTCCTCTGCCGACACAGATCGGATCGCATACACTCACACACACACCCGATCGCATACACTCACACACACCCGATCGCATACACTCACACACACACACATTGACGATATTGCACATACGCGCTCACACTCACAACATCCGGAGATACCACATGCTTCTGGCCATGTGATCCTCCGGCAGGTCCTGGAAGTTCACTGCACAGTATCGCCGCCGAGAAGCAAGCGATATCCCAGGATGTTGAGAGTGTGTGGATGCGATGTGATGTGTGTGAGAGTGAGTGTGATCTGATGTGTGTGTGTTGTTATGTGTGTGCGTGTGTGTATGTTCCGCCGCTGCAGGACCTTGATGCGCTGGTAACTATGCTACCATGGTTACCAGTGTATCCCGTCCCCCGCTCGCACGGGAGCCCACACCAGCATACGGCGGCAACCCCAGGAATGCGAGGGTATGTGTCAGCTGGGTTGGCGGCGTACGCTGATGTGGGCTCCCGGGGGTACAGTACTCACCTGGGAGTCGTGGCTCCGTGTCGGTCGGTTCGGGGAATGCGTGCGGGGGGCGGGGCCAGAGCGAGCGTGCATTGCGTGAGGGGGGCAGGGCGTGGGCGAGTTGCCTGGGCCAGCGGCCAATCCGTGCGGGGGGGCGGGGCCATGGCGAGCCCAGCGGCCAATCAGCTTTGTGTCACCGTAAGGACACCATTTTGGAGCAAGACAGACAGACAGAATAAGGCAATTATATATATATATATATATATATATATATATATATATATATATATATATATATATATAATATATATATAAAATGCCCCTCCACATCATTTCCACAGCAGAGGCTTTTATGACCTCCCATTCTGCATCCATAGACATTATTATGTAGTTGTCCCTTTGATAGATATAACAGTTCCCGCTCTTCTGGGAGGAGTTTATTCCAGATTTTGGATGGGTGTGAGGGGAGTTTTGCCCCTTCATCAGGAAGAGCCTTTGTGACCTGATACTGATGTTGGGGGGAGCCGGGGTCACAATCTCCATTCTAGGTATTGGATGGGTGTGGGACTAGGACTCTGCGGTCAGTCATATCCATACACACTAAACTCCCCCTCTATGTTTTATATGGCGCATGTGCACTGGGCACCGTTATTGGTAACAGAAAAGGGTCTTCTTCAAACTGTTCCCACAATGGTGGAGGCTGCAATTGTCCATAATGTCTTGTGGTGAGGGATTAAGATTTCTCATCACTGGAACTAAGAGGCCAACTCTTGAAAAACAGCCCAGAGCATTATCCTCCTCCACCAAACTGTACTACAGGCACAACACAGTCTGGGAGTAATGTTCTCCTGAAATTCACCAAACCCAGACTCCTCCATCAGACAGCGATAGAGAAGTGTGATCCGTCACTGAACAGAACACGTCTCCTCCACAGTCTAATGGTGGTGTCAGCTTTACACTGCTCCATCTGATGCTCAGCATTGTGCTTGTTGATGTACGGCTCTGCATTGTGCTTGGTGATGTACGGCTCGGCATTGTGCTTGTTGATGTACGG
Organism: Anomaloglossus baeobatrachus; assembly: GCF_048569485.1. Lineage (NCBI taxonomy): Eukaryota > Metazoa > Chordata > Amphibia > Anura > Aromobatidae > Anomaloglossus > Anomaloglossus baeobatrachus. The sequence continues at coordinate 54,187,424 of NC_134363.1, read as the reverse complement.
TTCTACATTATGCTTGGTGATGTACGGCTCTGCATTGTGCTTGGTGATGTACGGATCGGCATTGTGCTTGGTGATGTACGGCTTGGCATTGTGCTTGGTGATGCGTGGCTCGGCATTGTGCTTGGTGATGCGTGGCTCGGCATTGTGCTTGGTGATGTACGGCTCGGCATTGTGCTTGGTGATGTATGACTCAGCATTGTGCTTGGTGATGCGTGGCTCGGCATTGTGCTTGGTGATGCGTGGTTCGGCATTGTGCTTGGTGATGTACGGCTCGGCATTGTGCTTGGTGATGCGTGGCTCGGCATTGTGCTTGGTGATGCGTGGCTCGGCATTGTGCTTGGTGATGTACGGCTCGGCATTGTGCTTGGTGATGCGTGGCTCGGCATTGTGTTTGGTGATGTACAGCTCGGCATTGTGCTTGGTGATGTACGACTCAGCATTGTGCTTGGTGATGTACGGCTCGGCATTGTGCTTGGTGATGCGTGGCTCGGCATTGTGCTTGGTGATGCGTGGTTCGGCATTGTGCTTGGTGATGTACGGCTCGGCATTGTGCTTGGTGATGCGTGGCTCGGCATTGTGCTTGGTGATGTACAGCTCGGCATTGTGCTTGGTGATCTATGGCTCGGCATTGTGCTTGGTGATGCTTGGCTCAGCATTGTGCTTGGTGATGCGTGGCTCGGCATTGTGCTTGGTGATGCGTGGCTCGGCATTGTGCTTGGTGATGTACGACTCAGCATTGTGCTTGGTGATGCGTGGCTCGGCATTGTGCTTGGTGATGCGTGGCTCGGCATTGTGCTTGGTGATGTACGGCTCGGCATTGTGCTTGGTGATGTACGGCTCGGCATTGTGCTTGGTGATGTACGGCTCGGCATTGTGATTGGTGATGTACGGCTCGGCATTGTGCTTGGTGATGTACGGCTCGGCATTGTGCTTGGTGATGCGTGGCTCGGCATTGTGCTTGGTGATGTACGGCTCGGCATTGTGCTTGGTGATGCGTGGCTCGGCATTGTGCTTGGTGATGTATGGCTCGGCATTGTGTTTGGTGATGTATGGCTCGGCATTGTGCTTGGTAATGTACGGCTCGGCATTGTGCTTGGTGATGTACGGCTCGGCATTGTGCTTGGTGATGCTTGGCTCGGCATTGTGCTTGGTGATGCGTGGCTCGGCATTGTGCTTGGTGATGCGTGGCTCGGCATTGTGCTTGGTGATGCGTGGCTCGGCATTGTGCTTGGTGATGCGTGGCTCGGCATTGTGCTTGGTGATGCTTGGCTCGGCATTGTGCTTGGTGGTGCGTGGCTCGGCATTGTGCTTGGTGATGCGTGGCTCGGCATTGTACGGCTGCAGCTGCTCAGCTGTGAAGCTCCCGGGGGCGCAGTGTTGGTGCAGATGTTACCAGAGGAGGTCTGGTCTCTGCAGTTATGGGGTCACCAGATCGGTGGTGACTTTTCTGTCCCCTGCTTCTCAGCACTCGGCCCCCGCTCTGTAACATTATGGGGTCTCCACTTTGCAACTGAGTTGCTGCGGTTCCTTTCACATTAGACCAAGGTCTGCCGATATCGGGGTTTAACCACCAGGTTAATGTATTTGGGGACCTTCGGTAGATGATTGATGGTGAAGATAAGGATCCGCTGTGTCCAGGTTTGGTCTGCTGATCCCTTTGTTTTCCCGGAGATAAGCCAGTGCCATAAATCATGGCCAATCAGCTGTTTTTTGTTAATCAGTAATGGTTTCCTAACCTATTACCCACGCGCTTCAGATGGGCACGGAGCAAGAATAAGGAGAAGGTAGTAGGTAAATTAAAATGGGGAACCTGACCAAAAACCAGGGTAAAATATAAGGACCTAATTCCCAAGGCTCTGACGTGGTCCTATTTACAGTACATAGTAAATTCTCCCTTACAAAGAGACCTCTATGACCTAGAGAGAGGCCAAAAATAGAGAACCCAAAAATAATACCATTGGGAAAACCCACCATATACTATATTTAGTGCACTAGCAGTCGTCTATTGATCCTTTGCCAGCAGGAATCATACAGCTATGGATACCCAATGCAATCATGGGAGTCCAAGTGTTCAGAACAATTGTATATTATACTGGGCGGTAAACCGAACATATCGCTCTGGATCCTATTGGGAGATGGCAAGATTCCCCCAGAAATTTCACCTAATCTGAGTGCAGCATAATCAGAGATCCAATCCTGATTCCAACAATGTGTCACTTACTGGACTGCTTAGTGTAGTTTTGATAAAAAATACAGTTTAATCAGCAGGAGGTTATCATTACAGGACTATTTGGCGTGCTGCAGGTAGTCAAGCATTTTCATGAGCTCCGTGTAACTGCTATATCTGCAACAGCGAAAACAGTGATTTTATCAAAATCATATGGGGTAATATACAGTGCCTTGCGAAAGTATTCGGCCCCTTTGAATTTTTCAACCTTTTCCCACATTTCAGGCTTCAAACATAAAGATATAAATTTTATGGTGAAGAATCAACAACAAGTGGACACAATTGTGAAGGTGAACGATATTTATTGCGTATTTTAAATTTTTGTAAAAAATAATAAACTGAAAATTGGTGCGTGCAATATTATTCATCCCCTGTAACTTAATACTTTGTAACGCCACCTTTTGCTGCGATTACAGCTGCAGTCTCTTGGGGTATGTCTCTATCAGTTTTACACATGGAGAGACTGAAATTCTCGCCTATTCTTCATTTGTAAACAGTTGGAACTGAGTGAGGTTGGATGGAGGCGTTTGTGAACAGCAGTTTTCAGCTCTTTCCACAGATTCTCGATTGGATTCAGGTCTGGACTGTGACTTGGATTCAGGTCTGGACTGTGACTTGGCCATTCTAACACCTGGATACGTTTATTTGTGAACCATTCCATTGTAGAGTTTGCTTTATGTTTGGGATCATTGTCTTGTTGGAAGACAAATCTCCGTCTCAGTCTCAGGTCTTTTGCAGATTCCAACAGGTTTTCTTCAAGAATGGTCCTGTATTTGGCTCCATCCATCTGACCATCAATTATAACCATCTTCCCTGTCCCTGCTGAAGAAAAGCAGGTGCAAACCATGATGCTGCCTCCACCATGTATGACTGTGGGGATGGTGTGTTCAGGGTGATGAGCTGTCTTGCTTTTACGTCAAACATATCGTTTGGTATTGGGCCCAAAAAGTTCGATTTTGGTTTCATCTGACCAGAGCACCTTATGTCACATGTTTGGTGTCTCCCAGGTGGCTTGTGGCAAACTTTAAACAACACTTTTTATGGACATCTTTGAGAAATGGCTTTCTTCTTGCCACTCTTCCATAAAGGCCAGATTTGTGCAGAGTACGACTGATTGTTGTCCTATGGACAGACTCTCCCACCTCAGCTGTAGATCTCTGCAGTTCATCCAGAGTGATCATGGGCCTCTTGGCTGCATCTCTGATCAGTCTTCTCCTTGTGTGAGATGACAGTTTGGATGGACGACCGGGTCTTGGTAGATTTGCAGGGGTATGATACGCCTTCCATTTCAATATGACGCTTGCACAATGCTCCTTGGGATGTTTAAAGATTTGGAAAACTTTTTGTAACCAAATCTGGCTTTAAACTTCTCCACAACAGTATCACGGACCTGCCTGTTGTGTTCCTTGGTCTTCATGATGCTCTCTGTGCTTTATACAGAACACTGAGACTATCACAGAGCAGGGGCATTTATACGGAGACTTGATTACACACAGGGGGTTATATTTATCATCATCAGTCATTTAGGACAACATTGGATCATTCAGAGATCCTCAATGAACTTCTGGAGTGAGTTTGCTGCACTGAAAGTAAAGGGGATGAATAATATTGCACGCCCCAATTTCCAGTTGATTTATTTTTTTAAAAAGTTTAAAATAAGCAATAAATGTTTTTCAACTTCCCAATTGTGTCCCACTTGTTGCTGATTCTTCACCAGAACATTAACATTTTTCTTTGTTTGAAGCCTAAAATGTGGGAAAAGGGTGAAAAATTCAAGGGGGCTGAATACTTTCGCAAGGCACTGTGTATATTGTATGTATGTATGTGTGTGTATGTAATATATATATATATATATATATGTATATATATATATATATAATTATAATATAATGTATACCACGCCTTTAGCTGCAGCTAATTACTGACCTCAGCCGTCGGTGCCATGCACACGAACAGAGCCGCCAGGCTTACTTATTGGTTGAAGCGCCATTAACATTCCAATAGACACCAGGAATAGCTTCGTAGACTGAACACTGGACCTGGGAAGGGTGAGTAAAGAACAGTCTGTTTATTTTTGTGTTTATTTGGGTTTTTTTTGGGGGGTTTTGTTTTTTATTTAAAATTGCAGATCGGGAAGTAGGTTTTCTGAAACTGGAAAACCCTGTTAATGATGATGTCTTGCTAAGAAAACATATATAATATATATAATATATACCGCATATAATATATATATATATATATATATATATATATATATATATATATATATAATATATAATATATATACACATACATACACACAACCTCTTTTCTACACCCATGATTATCGCTGGGCCTGAACCTCATATAAAGGACCATTGATTTGAATTGAGCCAATCCTACCTGTACGGGCCTTTGTAATTAGGGGGTTTATTAGCCAGTCCATGGCCGGCCTCGTTACATTGATTTATCGTATATGTTTGTGGCTGAATCTTGAGAACTTTAGAAGATGCCCTCAATTGCTTAAGGTACAGCCAAGTTCACAAACCTACCGTCAGGCTTCATTTCTTCGGCGCTCCATTGGGAGACCCAGACGATTGACGATTGGGTGTATAGCTACTGCCTCCGGAGGCCACACAAAGCATTACACTAAAAAGTGTAAGGCCCCTCCCCTTCTGGCTATACACCCCCAGTGGGATCACTGGCTCACCAGTTTTCTGCTTTGTGCGAAGGAGGTCAGACATCCACGCATAGCTCCACTGTTTAGTCAGCAGTAGCTGCTGACTATATCGGATGGAAGAAAAGAGGGCCCATATAGGGCCCCCAGCATGCTCCCTTCTCACCCCGCTTGTGGTTTGTAAGGTTGAGGTACCTATTGCTGGTACGGCGGCTGGAGCCCACATGCTGTTTTCCTTCCACATCCCCCTGAGGGGCTCTGAGGACGTGGGATCTTACCGGCCCCAAAGCCCTGAGGCCGGGCTCCATCCACAGACCCATTGAACCTGCTGGATACGGAGCTGGGTACCGTTCAGGGACATGGCCCTGCACCATTCAGGTACTCTATGTCCCCGTACACACAGGCACAGCACACTCCAGACTTGCTGGGTGTGCCAGTGCGCCGGGGACAGTAAAGGGTTACAGTCACTGCAGCCTAGCTGAGTGACTTTATGTATGGGGAACTACCGCGCCGGACGCTCCGGGAGCGGCGGCGCGGCTGGGACTTGTAGTGCGCCGGGGACTTAGCGCCGACCGCGCTTTTACGGCGGCGGCGCTTATAAATCCAGTCCCCAGCTTTTGCGGCCTAGCTCCGCTTCGTTCCCGCCCCCACCCTGTCAATCAGGGTAGGGGAGAGACGCTGTACAATCAGCAGCGCCGAGGGCTGGAGCCTTATTTACATGCTCCAGCCCTCTCACTGGACACTGTGGGACGCCGGTTTCCCGCTCTGACTTGGGGGCACGCCCACGGCCCGCCCCTACTCACACGAGCTGGAGAAGGACGCCGGCAGCCATTCCTGCAGTCCGAGCTGAGAGATCGGACTCTGGGCAACCAGGCACAGGACTAGGGCGACCACACACCCGCTTATAGGCGGGCGGTAAGCGGCACCTGAAGTGCTGACCCCACTAAATACCGCAGTTGTCCATTTGTATTTTTATGCTTACACTGCATAGGTCGCTATTTTTGGCTATATGCCCTCTTAGATGGCGACACATCAGCAGCAGGAAAGCAGGGGTGCTAAGGCACAGGCTTTCTATGCTGCTTGTATTGCATGTACTGAAGTGTTCATGTGTATTTATGCTTGTATGCTATACACTGCACTGTACGGTCGCTAGTCTGGGCTATTTTCGCCTAGAATGACTAGACTACAGCAGCAGAAAAGCAGGGGTGCTGAGGCACAGGTTTTTTCTATGCTGCTTGTATTGCAGGGGTTGCAGTGTTCATTTGTACTTATGCTTGTATGCTATACATTGCACTGTATGGTCGATATTCTGGGCTATATTCCCCTAGATGGCTAGTCTACAGCAGCAGAAAAGCAGGGGTGCCAAGGCACAGGCTTTCTATGCTGCTTGTATTGCATGTGCTGCAGTGTTCATTGTACTTTATGCTTGTATGCTATACATTGCATTGTACGGTCGCCATTCTTGGCTCTATGTCCTAGATGGCTAGTCGGCAGCAGCATATAAGCAACACAAGCTTTCGATGCTGTTTTTACTGCATGTGATACTGTTCCACGGCACTGAACCCCATTGTGTGCAATGCTCCCCTGGAGCACTTGGTCAGCCGGGGTCTCTACTAGACGTGGCCAAAGGAACCACCTGTCAACCCTGTCCAAGGACAGGGATGGAGTTGCAATGGGATAGAGACTTGCAGTCCGGACAGGCCATGGGCAATCTGGATCATTGCTCCCTGGCCACCCTCATTGGGAATAAAATCGGTGCTCCGGGGGGGGTCCCAGAGGCTCTCTGTATGATGAGGCAGACGTAGCTCATCAGGACTTTGATCCTGACAACGCTCTCAATCCGGATACACCGGATGGTGACGCCATAAGGAATGATCCTATAGCGTCCATCAATGGAATGTTGGATCTTTCTCCCTCAGCTCCCCCAGCGGAGGAGTCAGCTTCACAGCAGGAGAAGTCCCATTTTCAGTAGCTCAAACGTATATTGAGTATTTTTCTGGCCACGCTGACTTCAGAGAAGCAGTCCAGGAACACCACGCTTACCAGATAAGCGTTTTCTCCAAACGTATTAAGGATACACGTTATCCTTTTCCCCCTGACGTGGTCAAGCGCGGGACCCAGGGTCCAAAGGTGGATTCTCCAATCTCCAGGCTTGCGGCTAGAGCTATAGTTGCAGTGGAGATGGGACTTCACTTAAAGATGCCAGACAGATGGACTCTGGTTGAAATCTGTCTATGAGGCTATCGGCGTGTCGGTTGCTCCGGCATTTACAGCCGTATGGGCACCCTAAGCTTTTCAGCTGTTCTTGCACAGCTGGTCTTGAGCATATGTACATTTGTGCCGCAGGGGCGTCCGTAACCTCGCAATGTCTGCATTGCGACTTACCCTATTAATGCTGTCCTGGAAGGACAGTCGAGGTTTCGGTCCTTCCCAAGCTCGGGCAGGTCCCAATTGTCCTCGTCCAAAAGAGCTGAAAAGCCTCAGAGGGGCTCAGTTTCCGGGGGCTCAATCACGCCCAAGGAAGGCAGCCGGAGGAACCGCTACCAAGGCGGTCTCCTCATGACTCTCAGCTCTCTCATCTCTCCGCATCCGCGGTTGATGGCAGACTCGCTCGCCTTTGGCGACATTTAGCTGCCACAGGTCACAGACCGGTGGGTGAGGGACATTGTGCCCACGTGCACAGGACAGAGTTCTGTTCTCGTCCTCCGACTCGATTCTTCAGAACGTCCCCACCTCCCCACCGAGCCGATGCTCTTCTGCAGGCAGAAGGAGTGGTAATCCCTGTTCCTCTTCAGGAACAAGACACGGTTTTCCTCCAATCTGGTTGTGGTGCCAAAAAAGGATGGCTCTTTCCGTTCCGTTCTGGACCTAAAACTGCTCAACAAGCACGTGGAGGCCAGGCGGTTCCGGATGAAACCCTCCGCTCCGTCATTGCCTCAATGTCTCAAGGATATTTCCTAGCATCAATAGACATCAAAGATGCTTATCTCCACGTGCCGATTGCTACAGAGCACCAATGTTTTCTACGTTTCGTGATGGGAGACGACCATCTTCAGTTCGTAGCTCTGCCATTCGGTCTGGCGACAACCCCACGGGTGTTCACCAAGGTCATGGCGGCACTGGTAGCAGTCTTGCACTCACAGGGACACTCTGTGATCCCTTACTTGGACGATCTACTTGTCAAGGCACCCTCTCAAGAGGCATGCCAACTCAGCCTGAATGTTGCGCTGGAGACTCTCCAGACTTTCGGGTGGATCATCGACTTCTCAAAGTCAAACCTGTCACCGACCCAATCACTAACGTATCTTGGCATGGAGTTTCATACCCTCTCAGCGCTAGTGAAGCTTCCGCTGGACAAGCAGCGGTCACTACAGACTGGGGTGCAGACTCTCCGTCAAGGTCAGTCGCACTCCTTAAGACGCCTCATGCACTTCCTCGGGAAGATGGTGGCGGCAATGGAGGCGGTTCCGTTTGCGCAGTTTCATCTGCGTCCTCTTATTGGGACATTCTCCGCCAATGGGACGGGAAGTCAACATCCCTGAACAGGAAAGTATCCTTTTCACAGAAGGACTCTCTGCAATGGTGGCTTCTTCCCACCTCATTATCACAGGGAAGATCCTTCCTACCACCGTCTTGGGCGGTAGTCACGACAGACGCGAGTCTGTCAGGGTGGGGAGCAGTTTTTCTCCACCACAGGGCTCAGGGTACGTGGACTCAGCAGGAGTCCACCCTTCAGATCCATGTTCTGGAAATCAGAGCAGTGTATCTTGCCCTACTAGCCTTCCAGCAGTGGCTGGAAGGAAAGCAGATCCGAATTCAGTCGGACAACTCCACAGCGGTGGCATACATCAATCACCAAGGAGGGACACGCAGTCGGCAAGCCTTCCAGGAAGTCCGGCGGATTCTGACGTGGGTGGAAGCCACGGCCTCCACCGTATCCGCAGTTCACATCCCCGGCGTAGAAAACTGGGAAGCAGACTTCCTCAGCCGCCAGGGCATGGACGCAGGGGAATGGTCCCTTCACCCGGACGTGTTTCAGGAAATCTGTAGCCGCTGGGGAAGGCCGGACGTCGATCTAATGGCGTCCAGGCACAACAACAAGGTCCCAACCTTCATAGCACGGTCTCGCAATCACAGAACTCTGGCGGCAGACGCCTTAGTGCAAGATTGGTCGCAGTTCCGGCTCCCTTATGTGTTTCCACCTCTGGCACTCTTGCCCAGAGTGCTACGCAAGATCAGATCCGACTGCAGCCGCGTCATACTCGTCGCCCCAGACTGGCCAAGGAGGGCGTGGTATCCGGATCTGTGGCATCTCACGGTCGGCCAACCGTCGGCACTACCAGACCGACCAGACTTACTGTCCCAAGGGCCGTTTTTCCATCGGAATTCTGCGGCCCTGAACCTGACTGTGTGGCCATTGAGTCCTGGATCCTAGGGTCTTCAGGATTATCCCAAGGGGTCGTTGCCACCATGAGACAGGCTAGGAAGCCCACGTCCGCTAAGATCTACCACAGAACGTGGAGGATATTCTTATCCTGGTGCTCTGCTCAGGGAGTGTCTCCCTGGCCTTTTGCATTGCCTACCTTTCTTTCTTTCCTGCAATCTGGGTTAGAAAAAGGTTTGTCGCTTGGCTCCCTTAAAGGGCAAGTCTCGGCGCTATCCGTCTTTTTTCAAAAGCGTCTAGCACGACTTCCTAAGGTGCGCACGTTCCTGCAGGGGGTTTGTCATATTGTACCCCCGTACAAGCGGCCGTTAGATCCATGGGATCTGAACAGGGTACTAGTTGCCCTCCAGAAGCCGCCCTTCGAGCCTCTGAGGGAGGTTTCACTTTCTAGACTATCACAGAAAGTGGCTTTTCTGGTAGCGATCACATCTCTTCGGAGAGTGTCTGAGCTAGCAGCGCTGTCATCCAAGGCTCCTTTCCTGGTCTTCCACCAGGACAAGGTAGTGCTGCGCCCCATTCAGGAGTTTCTCCCGAAGGTGGTATCCTCTTTTCATCTTAATCAGGATATCTCTTTGCCTTCTTTTTGTCCTCATGCAGTTCATCGGTATGAGAAGAATTTACATTTGTTAGATCTGGTGAGAGCACTCAGAATCTACATTTCCCGCACGGCGCCCCTGCGCCGCTCCGATGCACTCTTTGTCCTTGTCGCTGGTAAGCGCAAAGGGTCGCAGGCTTCCAAAGCCACCCTGGCTCGATGGATCAAAGAACCAATTCTTGAAGCCTACCGTTCTGCTGGGCTTCCGGTTCCATCAGGGCTGAAGGCCCATTCTACCAGAGCCGTGGGTGCGTCCTGGGCATTGCGACACCAGGCTACGGCTCAACAGGTGTGCCAGGCAGCTACCTGGTCGAGTCTGCACACTTTCACCAAACATTATCAGGTGCATACCTATGCTTCGGCGGACGCCAGCCTAGGTAGAAGAGTCCTGCAGGCGGCAGTTGCCTCCCCGTAGGGGAGGGCTGTCTTCGCAGCTCTAACATAAGGTATTTCTTTACCCACCCAGGGACAGCTTTTGGACGTCCCAATCGTCTGGGTCTCCCAATGGAGCGCCGAAGAAGAAGGGAATTTTGTTACTTACCGTAAATTCCTTTTCTTCTAGCTCCTATTGGGAGACCCAGCACCCGCCCTGTTGTCCTTCGGGATTTTTGGGTTTTTTCGGGTACACATGTTGTTCATGTTGAACGGTTTTTTCAGTTCTCCGATGTTACTCGGAGTGAATTTGTTTAACCAAGTTATTGGCTTTCCTCCTTCTTGCTTTTGCACTAAAACTGGTGAGCCAGTGATCCCACTGGGGGTGTATAGCCAGAAGGGGAGGGGCCTTACACTTTTTAGTGTAATGCTTTGTGTGGCCTCCGGAGGCAGTAGCTATACACCCAATCGTCAATCGTCTGGGTCTCCCAATAGGAGCTAGAAGAAAAGGAATTTACGGTAAGTAACAAAATTCCCTTCTTCTTTTTTTTGGAAAGGAAAATTCCATGATTAATTAATCTGTTATCGTTTTCTCATGGTTTCGATTGCCAGAGAATATGATTAGCCAGGCATTGATGTAGATGGATCACAGAAATTCCCAGATTTATTAAGACGAAGATATTCTGAATGGATGAAAACGATTTATTCAGCACGATCTTTGTGCAAGTGGCAGATGATGCAACATATGTAAATGGTCTTACAAGACTTAATGCAACATGTTTTAAGAGCTGCCAAAAATTCTACTCCGAAAAAAATTCAGCCGAGCTTTTCTTAAGTGTTTCCACAACCTCTTTAACTGTTACTATAAGATCACATTCCAAAGTCTTCTGGCTCAAAGGAATTCAAGACGTGCACTTATAGTTTAATATTGTGTCTTCTTGTCTGCTACTCTTTAGGACTTGTGTTTTCTATGGAAAGTGAAAAAATATATCTATATCTACATAGATAGATATCTCTATCTATATCTATATATCTATATCTATATCTATATATATATATATATATATATATATATATATATATATATATATATATATATGTATGTATATATATATATATATGTATGTATATATATATATATACTAGCTGTACTACCCGGCTTCGCCCGGGTTAATAACTGTTGTTAACAAAATAGAATGTATTAACAAAATTTATTCTGCACACAAAAACCACAAAATAAATAGATATAAATGTAATTAATTAAAAGTAAAAACTAAGCTAATATACCTATATTTCAACACCACAGATATTCCTCACACTAAATTGGCCAAGTAATGTGCTCTGTCTGTCTGTTTCCCCGTCTGTCTGTTTCCCCGTCTGTCTGTTTCCCCGTCTGTCTGTTTCCCCGTCTGTCTGTTTCCCCGTCTGTCTGTTTCCCCGTCTGTCTGTTTCCCCGTCTGTCTGTTTCCCCGTCTGTCTGTTTCCCCGTCTGTCTGTTTCCCCGTCTGTCCGTTTCCCCGTCTGTCCGTTTCCCCGTCTGTCCGTTTCCCCGTCTGTCCGTTTCCCCGTCTGTCCCTTTCCCCGTCTGTCCCTTTCCCCGTCTGTCCCTTTCCCCGTCTGTCCCTTTCCCCGTCTGTCCCTTTCCCCGTCTGTCCCTTTCCCCGTCTGTCCCTTTCCCCGTCTGTCCCTTTCCCCGTCTGTCCCTTTCCCCGTCTGTCCCTTTCCCCGTCTGTCCCTTTCCCCGTCTGTCCCTTTCCCCGTCTGTCCCTTTCCCCGTCTGTCCCTTTCCCCGTCTGTCCCTTTCCCCGTCTGTCCCTTTCCCCGTCTGTCCCTTTCCCCGTCTGTCTCTTTCTATATATACATTTGTATATCTATCTATCGTATTTTTTCGCTTTATAAGACACCCCCCCAAATTTGGTGAAAGAATAGAGAATTTTTTAATAAATGGGGTCCGTCTTATAATGCCAGTGTCCGTCTATAGGGTATTTGTCCCTCATAGCCCCCCCATCCTAAAATTAGCCCCCTTAATCTGGATATGGCCACCTTATATTGAATATAGCCCCCTTGTTCTGGCACACGTCCCCCAGTGATGCCACACGTCCCCCAGTGATGCCACACGTCTCCTATGGCTGCCACACGTCCCCCTATGGCTGGCACACGTCCCCTATGGCTGGCACACGTCCCCTATGGCTGGCACACGTCCCCTATGGCTGGCACACGTCTCCCTATGGCTGGCACACGTCTCCCTATGGCTGGCACATGGCCCCTATGGCTGGGACACGGCTCCTATGGCTGGCACACGGCCCCCTGTGGCTGGCACACGGCCCCCAGTGATGCCACATGTCCCCTATGGCTGGTACACGGCCCCCTGTGGCTGGCACACGGCCCCTAGTGATAGCACACGGCCCCTATGGCTGGCACAAGCCCCCTATGGCTGGCACACGGCCCCCTATGGCTGGCACACGGCCCTCTATGGCTGGCACACGGCCCCTTGTGGCTGGTATGAGTAGGGTATGTGCAGCAGCATGGGGGCCATATCTAACACAGGGGTGTATGTGCGATCAAAGGGGAGCACAGGCACATATAATATGCGCCGCTGCCCCAGCCCATCACCGTGGTGCGGTTTCAGCACCACGGTGATGGACAGCGGCAGTGCATATTATATGAGCGGGAGCAGGAGATCTAACGCTGCCGCCCGCAGCTTTCACCTGGCCCCAGCACCGCTCCAGAGCTGCCCCCACCTCCCCTGGACTCTGTAGTGTATATGCATGTATGTATGTATGTATGTATGTATGTATGTATGTATGTATATACACGTACGTACGTACATATATACACACACACACACACACCCCCCCCCCCGTATATTCGGATTATAAGACGCTCCCGCTACTTTCCCCCAAATTTTGGGGGAACAAAAGTGCGTCTTATAAAGCGAAAAATACGGTATATATCTTCTGCCTTCTTCTGCCTTCTTCCTTCTATCTTCCACCCTCTACATCTCCTAAGTTTGCATATGTCTTGGCGCTTACAGAGTGCTGCTGTATTCTTTTGGTTGTGTTTTTCGCAGTTATGGCAGCTGGCACCTATTCACACTTGCTATAATTGGACATGCAATTTTTTTGCAGTATATATTGGAGGTATAGACGGCTTCCTATTCTGAGTGTGCTCTCCGTTCATCAGCCACAGGGTGGTTTTTAATTCGTGTCAGATCCTATCTACCCATATATTTGTAGACTTTTAGTCCAAGAGAGGCATGAAGACAAGATAGGGTCCCATCAAAGAAAGGTCACCTTGTCGCGGTTGATGGGCACACAAGAACTGGACAATTTTTATGCAGAGAATCTTAATTTTTCTATGTATGTTCTATATGGCATTAATACAGTTTACATTGCATATATTCTATGTTTGCATACAGGTTAGCGCTTACAAAGTGCTGCTGTTTTTTTGTGTTTTATGTTGTTTTAGCAACCAGCACCTGTTCACATTTGCTAGATTTGGAGATTCATTTTTTTGCAGTATATATTTGGGGGTGTAAACAGCCTCTATTCTGACTCTTCTCCTCCAGTCAGCCACAGGGTGTCTTTAATTAGTGCCAGATCCTATCCTCCCATATATTTGTAGACTTTTAGTCCAGGAGAGGTATGACAGTAGAATAGGGTGACATCAAAAAAAGGTCACCTTGCCATGGTTGATGGGCTCACATGAATTGGCTAAGTTTTGCGCTAAGTACCTCCATTTTTTAAGTATATGCTATATAGCATTAATGCAATTTAACTTTTAGATATTTCATAGACTTTTAGTCCAGGAGAGGCATGACTGTAGCATAGGGTCCCATCAAAGAAAGATCACCTTGCCGCTGTTGATGGGCTCACAATAATTGGCTAATTTTTGCACTAAGAACCTTCATTTTTCTAAGTATATTCTATATAGCATTAATGCAGTTCACATTTAATATATTCTATGTTTGCAGATGTCTTGGCTCTTACAGAGTGCTGCTGTATTCTTTTGTTTGTGTTTGGCGATTCAGATACAACCAGGGCTTCTACATCATTTACAATCTCTGCCCTCCTTACTACAGTATCCACTTGTCTATTTTTAAAAGTGGAACTCCCCACATTCCTGACATGTCCTTTCCTATAATATAACAATTTTGCGTCATCCTTTCTCCTAACCCCATGTTGGCCGTTCTTCTCTTATTCCTCCTAGAAATGTGAATAAATTGACATCTGGGTGTGGCTATTTCCTTTGTCTAAGGGACGTGTTTCTATACTTATTGACATTGTCAGAGTATAGGGACACCCCCCCTCCCCGCCCAAACTGACAACACCCACTTGTCAAATTATACATTTGTGGTGGGGGTCAGAGAAGTACAACTTAACAAATAATTGTAGGAAAATAAATGCTCTAAAATTTGGATATAATAGGGAACACAGTAATTTTATAAAATCCTACATATCCCAAAAGCTGACAGGTTTTCTTTAAGATATGGTCCTACGACACCATGACCAATCTCCTCATTTCCCACATCGGGAATTTTCATATTATACTTACTACCCTGCAGGTTATAACACGATAGTTGCCTGATTGACCATCTTTGATCGTCTCTTCCATACACATTAGTGCTCGTTCGACCAACCGCTTTTGTGCACTCTATAATAAAGCCACCGACAGACATCTCTGGCGGTGGCTTGTCACCCTGAGAACAAAGCAATCAGCAGTCCAAAATCAAACCTTCCCGATTTGACATCTCCCCCATTGATCAGTTCTTCCATACACATTAAGAACTTATCAACATCATCTTTATTATATATGGGGGTCTTTACTCCTCTCGTTAAATTTGGATAGTCTTCCCTTTTATCTAGAATCTTGTTTTCTCCCTTTTCTCAGTGGCAGCATATGGTTTTCTTAAAGCAATGCACAACAAAATTCTGCTAGCTTTAGGTGCAGCCAACTGACCTTGACCATAGCAAATTCACCAATTTGTGTTATCTGTAACATGACTTCTACCATCACCAGGCCGTAAACTTCTATACAAGGATGAAAAGTATTAAGGGGTAAGGGAAGGTTTTCACATTTTTATAGAGCATCTGAGCCCATGTACTCTACATTGTATAGAAGGACAGAAGAAAAAAAGTCCTTTACACCCCAAATCCCTTTCATGGTTGATTTTTCAATTTATTGTGTATCCTTTAAAATTTACAGATGGGGCAAAAGAGCAGCTCATAATCGAGCCCAAATTGTATACTATATGGCCGAAAACCTTGAGCTGCGGAGGGAAGAGGTAGCTCAGCGACTTAGTACGTTGACTGGACGGTCTAAGGAGAAGGCTTTGCAGGAGGTGGACCTAAGCATCCAACGACTCTTCTACTGGGGCGCGTATTGTGATAAATATGGTGGCACTGTACAGGTAAGATGAGCATGAGATCATGTGGTTAGTTTTTGAAGCCTTTAAACTTGTGATGTACATATTAATACGTGAAATCCGTTTCTATGTGCCATTGGTGGATAACACCAGTTTTCTACATGGTAGCCTTACAAGAAGACCTGACCAGACTAAAGTTGGCAGTGATCGGACAATACAATTAGTATGAATAACACCGGTCTTCCACAAGGTGGCCTTAGAAGAAGACCTGTCCAGACTAAATTTCACAATGATCAGTATGGAAAGCACTGGTCTTCCATATGGTGTCCTTAGAAGAAGACCTGACCACACTAAAGTTGGCAATGATCGGGCAATACGATCAGTATGGATAACACCAGTCTTCCACATGGTGGCCTTAGAAGAAGACCTGACCAGACTAAATTTCACAATGATCAGTATGGATAACACTGGTCTTCCATATGGTGTCCTTAGAAGAAGACCTGACCACACTAAAGTTGGCAATGATCGGGCAATACGATCAGTATGGATAACACCAGTCTTCCACATGGTGGCCTTTGAAGACCTGACCAGACTAAAGTTAGCAATGATTGGGCAATACGATCAGTATGGATAACACCAGTCTTCCACATGGTGGCCTTAGAAGAAGAAGACCTGACCAGATTAAAGTTGGCAGTGATCGGGAAATACTGATGTTCCAGACGTGCCCAACAGGAGTGAAGAGAGTAGAATTTGGCAGACATCCATGGTGGGGCCTTATTTCGCAAGAAAATGTATTTGGAGAAGTTGTAACTTGACCTACCCAACTCTTGGTTTGTCATAGTTGGCTTATCTTCTCATCTTACCACAAACCTTCATAGGATATTTTTCAGGACCCAGAAATTTATTTTTAGAGGTGATGGGTTTTGTAGTTGTCTTATCTAACTGGGTTATTTAATTTGATTCTCTTTTCTTTAAGGAAACGTTGCTTTATGGAGCGACCGTTCTTATACGAGAACCTGTAGGAGTCGTGGGCATCGCTTGTGCTGATGAAGATCCCCTCCTCAGTTTTGTGAGCCTCTTTGCTCCAGCGATTGTTCGGGGAAATGCTGTGGTGGTTATACCAAGTGAAAAGTTCCCTCTGCCGGCTCTCGACTTTTATCAGGTACCACAATTTAGGCCTAAATTCCAAATGCTTGCTGATTTTTCTCTGATAAGGAAAGGTCGGTTTACTTTCTGCAGAAATAAACATTTTTTTTTAATGGTAAGACAGCTTATGTGTCAGTTAATATGATTTTGGTGGGAGAGTGGGACAGAGGGGGAAGAGTGGGACAGAGGGGAGACTTGGTTACTATCCCGGGTACTACAGCTAGTGTATTATAAGTGTAAAATGTTGTGTCCTAAATGGCTGAACTAGGTGAATAATAATGTGGTTAATAGTCTCCAAACCACAAACGCACGCAATGAATGACCACTTTATTAGAGACACCCCACTAGTAGCGCATTGGACCTCCTTTTGGCTTCCAGACAGCACTTCCAGACTTTGGCTTCCAGACTTGCAGCACTTCCCCAAGGCAGAGACACCACTAGGGTGTCTTAGGCCTAATTTCCGCACAGACCCTTTCATGAAAGGGCAGGTTTCTGTATTAATTCAGGAAACTGAACTGACAGATGCCGCTGTAGTGACAGATGCCGCCACTCTTGCTGCGGTTTAGCGACTGATGATAGATTATTTTCACAAGACGTAGACCCGATGATGCTCATAAGCCGGACACTTGGCAGCCTCACAATATAAATGAGTCTGGTACTCCCACTGCTTTCTGTCTTTACATTGTACCCAAAATTACAACCCTTTTCTGCATAAATTAGTACATTGTGTGCATCTGTTAAACTATATAATATCTAACTAGGGAAAGTGGCATCTTTAATACCATTAAGAAATCTGTACTACCTTGTCTGTAAATATTCACCAGAAAAATCAGTGGGGAGGAGGGAGATGCAGCTGCAGCAGTAAGAGAGGAAGACCCTAAATACACACTGCCATTCTGGCTGCACTAGATTAAAGGGAATCTGTCACCAGATTTTTGCCAACAGCATAATATAGAGACAGAGACCCTGATTCTAGTGATGTCACTTGCTGGGCTAGTTGCTGTAGTTTTATTGACGGTCTTATCAGCAGGAGATTATCACTAGAGGACTAGTAAATTAATGATCTGTGTCTTCCCCCGCTCCACCACTGATTGGCAGATTTCTGTGCATACAGTGGAGTGGGCGGGATTATACACAGCTTGGCATTCTGAGCTCTGCTAGATTTCCAGCAGATAAAATAGGGATTCTATCAAAACTGCAACAAGCAGCCCTGTAAGTGACACATCGCTGCAATCGGGGTCTCAGCCCCTACATCAACAGCATGTGCACATAGCCTTGGATGGAATCCATCAGTAGGTTTTGCAATGTAATCTGAGAGCAGCATGATGTAGGGGCTAAGAGCCTGATTATAGGGATGTGTCACCTACTAGGTTGTGTTTTTTTTTTTGTTTTAATGCAATCACTGTTTTATCAGCAGGAGATTATCACTATAGGACAAGGTGCCTTGTTCCTCCTGGTCCAACCATACATACAATCACCACTGATTAGCAGCTTTCTGTCAATGTACATCTACACCAGAAATATCAGTGGGGAGGAGGGAGATGCAGCTGCAACAATAGGATTATTTAAGCGGGGAGAGAGGAAGGCCCCAAATACACACTGCAATTCTGTCTGCACTAGATTAAAGGGAATCTGTCACCAGGTTTTTGCCAACAGCATAATGTAGAGACAGAGACCCTGATTCCAGTGATGTTATTTTCTGGGCTAGTTTCTGTAATTGTATTGACTGTTTCTCAGCAGCAGATTATCACTAGATGATAGTTAATCTGCTGCCATATAGTTCTCCATATTCATTAGCTCTGTATTACCCCACCACTGATTGGCAGCTTTCTACCTATGCACAGTGTACACAGGAAGCTGTCAATCAGTGATGTGGGTGGGGTTAAACACAGCTCAGCATTCTGAATTCTGCTAGATCTGCAGCAGAGAAAACTGTGATTCTATCAAAACCACCCTAAGCTCAGTAAGTGACACATCACTGGAATCAGGATCTCTGCCCCTACGTTATACTGCTATCAGATTTGGCATAAAAAAACCTGGTGACCGATTCCTTTTACCGGTGGTAATTCCGACAGATGGTAAGCATACACAAGGCACCATAATGCAAAACTGTATAGACAGTGTATAGTCTAATATGACCGTAGGGTAATAAAAAGGTAAAATGAAAGTACAAGCCTGCAAAATCCCCTAAGTGCAAAGGCACAAAAGGGAAAACCCATGTGTGATCTCCGCAGAAGAAGCTGTGGTTGTGAGGTTATGTGTGGACACAATGTAACACGCCGACCTGCAAGCAATGCGCTATTTATACACTGTGTTCTGATATTTAGACTGGAATTATCACATTTTGGTGGTTTTGTTGCACTTTTCATCTTCAATGATATATTCCGCACTTCTGCCCAGTAGTGGGGATGGTTCCTCGTGAGCGTGTGTCCACATACACAGGGTGGTCCAAAAGTAAGTGGACAGTATGTGTAATAGGGTTATCAAACATGGTGTAAAGTGAAACTGACTCAGTTGCCCTTAGCAACCAATCAGATTCCACCTTTCATTTTCCAAAGAGTCTGTGAAGAATGCAAAGTGGAATCTGATTGGTTGCTAAGGGCAACTGAGTCAGTTTCACTTTACACCATGTTTGATAATCCTATGACACATACTGTCCACCTACTTTTGGACCACCCTGTGTATATACTGACTACATACTGTATATACACTGTGTAGGAGCGCACGACAATTTATATATAGCCTTTTTTTTCCGAAATAGTATCAGGTTACTAAAATGTGTAAAATGTCACCTTGCGATGCTCCCTCCTGAGCCAGAGTAACTGGACACTGAAGAAGGGCCCGTGCCGGAGACGCCATCAATGAGGGGATTTCCATAGTAAACACTTAGTGATCGGGGGAGAACATGTTCTGATCTGTACTGATACTATATAGCCAATTATAATATGCACCCCCCCGGGTGAAATATACTAATATTCTCTATTTCAGTAGATACTGCTAGACCAATGCAATAAAAGAGATTTATTTTTTTTTACTAACCGGACATGCTGGACTTCTTTACTTATTCCACCAGTACTATATGTTCTGTAGCGCGTCTCCCAATACTACATATGTGTACTGTATTGCTACCAATCAGTAATACTGCCCCACACCTGTATTACATGTACTGTGCTGCTACATACCTGTACTATGTGCTTGTATTGCTGACTTCCTGCGTTACATACACTGTGCGCTACCAGCACCATCTACACTGTACTCATTCCTACTTGTAGTACCTGTGCTATATGTGCTGAAAGCTTTCCCCCTGTATCACATGTATATGTACTGAGCAGTACATTACTTATAATACTTATAAAATGCATAGTAGATGTAGCACAACCAAACAGCGGTAAAGTACACGTAGTACAGGTAGGGAGCAGAACAGTACATGTAGTACAGGTAGGGAGCAGTACAGGACATGTAGTACAGGTAGGGAGCAGTACAGGACATGTAGTACAGGTAGGGAGCAGTACAGGACATGTAGTACAGGTAGGGAGCAGTACAGGACATGTAGTACAGGTAGAGAGCAGAACAGTAAATGTAGTACAGGTAGGGAGCTGTACAGTACATGTAGTACAGGTAGGGAGCAGAACAGTACATGTAGTACAGGTAGGGAGCAGTACAGGACATGTAGTACAGGTAGGGAGCAGTACAGGACATGTAGTACAGGTAGGGAGCAGTACAGGACATGTAGTACAGGTAGGGAGCAGTACAGGACATGTAGTACAGGTAGAGAGCAGAACAGTAAATGTAGTACAGGTAGGGAGCTGTACAGTACATGTAGTACAGGTAGGGAGCAGTACAGTACATGTAGTACAGGTAGGGAGCAGTACAGGACATGTAGTACAGGTAGGGAGCAGTACAGTACATGTAGTACAGGTAGGGAGCAGTACAGGACATGTAGTACAGGTAGGGAGCAGAACAGTACATGTAGTACAGGTAGGGAGCAGTACAGTACATGTAGTACAGGTAGGGAGCAGTACAGGACATGTAGTACAGGTAGGGAGCAGTACAGGACATGTAGTACAGGTAGGGAGCAGTACAGGACATGTAGTACAGGTAGGGAGCAGTACAGGACATGTAGTACAGGTAGGGAGCAGAACAGTACATGTAGTACAGGTAGGGAGCAGTACAGTACATGTAGTACAGGTAGGGAGCAGTACAGGACATGTAGTACAGGTAGGGAGCAGTACAGGACATGTAGTACAGGTAGGGAGCAGTACAGTACATGTAGTACAGGTAGGGAGCAGTACAGGACATGTAGTACAGGTAGGGAGCAGTACAGGACATGTAGTACAGGTAGGGAGCAGTACAGTACATGTAGTACAGGTAGGGAGCAGTACAGGACATGTAGTACAGTATAAATATAAACTGTCAGGGTAGATCCAGGTAGATCCAGGCAACTACCGTCCAGTAAGCCTGACATCAGTAGTATGCAAAGTTTTTGAGGGCATTTTAAGGGATGACATGCTAAAATATATTGCAGAAAATAATATGATAACTGACAAACAGCATGGATTCATGAAAGATAAGTCGTGTCTAACCAACCTGTTGGGGTTCTATGAGGGGGTAAGTGCAAACCTGGATATTGGTAATGCAGCTGATGGGATTTATTTGGACTTTGCAAAGGCATTTGATACTGTACCACATAATAGCCTTATACTAAAGCTCCAGAAGCAAGGACTAGGGGAAACTATATGCACCTGGGTAAGGAATTGGCTAAAAGATAGGAAACAAAGAGTAGTCATAAATGGTACATTCTCTAAATGGGCTATAGTCAGCAGTGGGGGCCGCAGGGATCTGTGCTTGGACCGATTCTTTTTACTCTCTTTATTAATGACCTTGTGGATGGGATTGATAGTAAAGTGTCAGTCTTTGCCGATGACACCAAACTATGTAGGATATTAAAAACTGACCTGGATAGTACAATATTACAAAAAGATCTGGATAAGATGTCAGAATGGGCAGATACTTGGCAAATGAGATTTAATGTTGATAAATGTAAAGTAATGCACCTAGGACGGAGTAATCCTATAGCTGCGTATACATTAAATGGAAGTAAACTCGGGACTACAGAACAGGAGAAGGACTTGGGTATTCTCATTACAAATAAGCTGAGCAGCAGCACTCAATGTCAAGCAGCAGCTGCAAAAGCAAACAAGATTCTAGGGTGTATAAAAAGAGAGATTAGATCCCGTGATCCCAACGTATTGTTACCCCTCTATAAATCACTTGTAAGGCCACATCTGGAATACGGGATCCAGTTTTGGGCTCCACATTTTAAAAAGGACATTCAGAAGTTAGAGTCAGTTCAAAGGCAGGCAACTAGACTATTACAAGGAATGGAGGCCGCCCGTATGATGACAGGTTGGAAAAGTGAGATATGTTTAGCTTAGAAAAAAGACGTCTCAGAGGAAATCTGATTTATATGTATAAATACATGTGTGGTCAATATAAAGGACTGGCACATAACTTATTTCTTCCGAAGACAGTACTAAGGACCAGGTGGCACTCACTGCGAGTGGAAGAAAAGCGATTCCGACACCTAAATAGGAAAGGGTTCTTTACAGTTAGAGCAGTCAGACTGTGGAATGCCCTACCACAAGAGGTAGTAATGGCAGATACTATAACAGCTTTTAAAAAAGGGCTGGATGATTTCCTCAGTACACAAAACATTGTTGGTTATAAATGACTTAGTGACTAAATGTAGAACTGGTGGAGGAAGGTTGAACTAGATGGACCTAGGTCTTTTTTTCAACCTAAGTAACTATGTAACTATGTCATATACATGTACTGTCCTGCTCCCTACCAGTACTACATGTACTGTACAGCTCCCTACCTGTACGACATGTACTGTATTGCTCTCTACCTGTACTACCTGTGCTGTACTGCTCTCTACCTGTACGACATGTACTGTACTGCTCTCTACCTGTACGACATGTACTGTATTGCTCTCTACCTGTACTACCTGTGCTGTACTGCTCTCTACCTGTACGACATGTACTGTACTGCTCCCTACCTGTACGACATGTACTGTATTGCTCTCTACCTGTACTACCTGTGCTGTACTGCTCTCTACCTGTACTACATATACTGTAATGCTCACTATCTTTATTACATTGCTCATTACTTGTACTACATGTACTGTATTGCTCACTACTTGTCCTACACGTACTGTATTGCCCACTACTTGTCCTACATGTACTGTATTGCTCACTACTTGTCCTATATGTACTGTTTTGCTCACTACTTGTCGTACATGTACTGTATTGCTCACTACTTGTCCTACATGTACTGTATTGCTCACTACTTGTCCTATATGTACTGTTTTGCTCACTACTTGTCGTACATGTACTGTATTGCCCACTACTTGTCATACATGTACTGTATTGCTCACTACTTGTCCTACATGTACTGTATTGCTCACTACTTGTCCTACATGTACTGTATTGCTCACTACTTTTCCTACATGTACTGTATTGCTCACTACTGGTCCTACATGTACTGTATTGCTCACTACTTGTCCTACATGTACTGTACTGCTCCCTACTTGTCATACATGTACTGTATTGCCCACTACTTGTCATACATGTACTCTATTGCCCACTACTTGTCATACATGTACTGTATTGCTCACTACTTGTCATACATGTACTGTATTGCCCACTACTTGTCATACATGTACTCTATTGCCCACTACTTGTCATACATGTACTGTATTGCTCACTACTTGTCATACATGTACTGTATTGCCCACTACTTGTCATACATGTACTCTATTGCCCACTACTTGTCATACATGTACTGTATTGCTCACTACTTGTCATACATGTACTGTATTGCTCACTACTTGTCATACATGTACTGTATTGCTCACTACTGGTCCTACATGTACTGTATTGCCCACTACTTGTCCTACATGTACTGTACTGCTCACTACTTGTCCTACATGTACTGTATTGCCCACTACTTGTCATACATGTACTGTATTGCCCACTACTTGTCCTACATGTACTGTATTGCCCACTACTTGTCCTACATGTACTGTATTGCTCACTACTTGTCCTACATGTACTGTATTGCTCACTACTTGTCCTACATGTACTGTATTGCTCACTACTTGTCCTACATGTACTGTATTGCCCACTACTTGTCCTAAATGTACTGTATTGCCCACTACTTGTCATACATGTACTGTATTGCTCACTACTTGTCCTACATGTACTGTATTGCCCACTACTTGTCCTACATGTACTGTATTGCCCACTACTTGTCATACATGTACTGTATTGCTCACTACTTGTCCTACATGTACTGTATTGCCCACTACTTGTCCTACATGTACTGTATTGCCCACTACTTGTCATACATGTACTGTATTGCTCACTACTTGTCATACATGTACTGTATTGCTCACTACTTGTCCTACATGTACTGTATTGCCCACTACTTGTCCTACATGTACTGTATTGCCCACTACTTGTCCTACATGTACTGTATTGCTCACTACTTGTCCTACATGTACTGTATTGCTCACTACTTGTCCTACATGTACTGTATTGCTCACTACTTGTCCTATATGTACTGTATTGCTCACTACTTGTCCTACATGTACTGTATTGCTCACTACTTGTCCTACATGTACTGTATTGCTCACTACTTTTCCTACATGTACTGTATTGCTCACTACTGGTCCTACATGTACTGTATTGCTCACTACTTGTCCTACATGTACGGTACTGCTCCCTACTTGTCATACATGTACTGTATTGCCCACTACTTGTCATACATGTACTGTACTGCTCACTACTTGTCATACATGTACTCTATTGCCCACTACTTGTCATACATGTACTGTATTGCCCACTACTTGTCCTACATGTACTGTATTGCCCACTACTTGTCCTACATGTACTGTATTGCTCACTACTTGTCCTACATGTACTGTATTGCTCACTACTTGTCCTACATGTACTGTATTGCTCACTACTTGTCCTACATGTACTGTATTGCCCACTACTTGTCCTACATGTACTGTATTGCCCACTACTTGTCATACATGTACTGTATTGCTCACTACTTGTCCTACATGTACTGTATTGCCCACTACTTGTCCTACATGTACTGTATTGCCCACTACTTGTCATACATGTACTGTATTGCTCACTACTTGTCCTACATGTACTGTATTGCCCACTACTTGTCCTACATGTACTGTATTGCCCACTACTTGTCCTACATGTACTGTACTGCTCACTACTTGTCATACATGTACTCTATTGCCCACTACTTGTCATACATGTACTGTATTGCTCACTACTTGTCATACATGTACTGTATTGCCCACTACTTGTCATACATGTACTGTATTGCTCACTACTTGTCCTACATGTACTGTATTGCCCACTACTTGTCATACATGTACTGTATTGCCCACTACTTGTCCTACATGTACTGTACTGCTCACTACTTGTCATACATGTACTGTATTGCTCACTACTTGTCATACATGTACTGTATTGCCCACTACTTGTCATACATGTACTGTATTGCCCACTACTTGTCCTACATGTACTGTATTGCCCACTACTTGTCCTACATGTACTGCATTGCTCACTACTTGTCCTACATGTACTGTATTGCTCACTACTTGTCCTACATGTACTGTATTGCCCACTACTTGTCATACATGTACTGTATTGCCCACTACTTGTCCTACATGTACTGTATTGCCCACTACTTGTCCTACATGTACTGTATTGCTCACTACTTGTCCTACATGTACTGTATTGCCCACTACTTGTCCTACATGTACTGTACTGCTCACGACTATATATACACTGCACTCTCATGTTATCCATATAGTATACTGCTCACAGAACAGAAGTAAAGGGCTTTTAACATGTAGTAAAATATCCAAAGGTTTAGTCAGTCTTTTTGGCCCTGCAGGAAAACAATTTGGTGCTTCCAGTAATTCCCGTTGGACTTTATTAGATGTACATCTCTGACACTGATTGTTGCGGTTTATGTTTTTCTCAGGTATTTGATACCTCAGACCTTCCAGGAGGGGTGGTAAATATACTCACCGGTGGACGGGACCATTTGTCCAAATATCTAGTGGAGCACCAAGATGTACAGGCCATGTGGTACTTTGGATCTGAGCAGGTAAGACGGTTTATTCTTACCATATGTCCTTTTTCCTTTTCATCGTGCGGTCTTCACACTGAGCTTTGCTCATAGCAGTCATGACGGCAAGGTCGCATCCATTTTCTACAATTGGGGATGGACTCAACTCGCCAGCACCTGTTCTCTGCACACTGCTGTCCGGGGCTCGTAACTATTCAGTTTCATTTTCACTTTCGACAGGGATCGAAATTCATGGAATGGTCGTCTGCGGAAAACTGTAAGCGGACGTGGGTAAACTACGGGCTGGCCAGAGACTGGGAGGACCCCCAGGAGGGAGGAGGAGAAGAGTTCCTGTATCACGCCACACAGTGCAAAAATATCTGGATACCTATGGGGGAGATATTTGCCAACTAACCCGGTGCAAGCCTTATCGCCATCAGGGGACCCGATGTCTTACAAGTCATACCTCAATGCATTTCCAAGGACTAGTAAACCCTTCACACATTTTGTGCCTCCTTTTTAAAGGGGTTTTAGGAGACCAGTAAAAAAAAAGGCTGCTTGCTCCCAAAATCGACACCACTTATGTCCATGGGGGGGTGTATAGTATTGCTACCAAAGCTGGCCATATATATTAAACGGCTATCTCTTAGGGACTCCCTATACGCAGAAACACTCGGTTCAGAGGAGCTCTTGTGATCTTTATGAGAATTATGTGGCAGTGGTTGATGTCACCGGTGAACAGCCAGAATCTCTCTGTACCCAACATCATCCATCAGGGGACTATCAAGAGGCCTTCATAGACATTAGACTGTAAAATAAGGTGTTAAAGGGGTGTCTCGTCTTTTAATAAAATTATGAAGACCTCTTAATCCTTACAGTGTCCACACCACACACTGTCAAGATTCACCGGTATTGCTGCCAGTCACGTGACTGCAAGTATGCGATTTGTATATATACGGTCAGGTGCCAACTAGACTTGTTCTGGTTTGCTACATGCAAGTAAATTGGCTGAAGTTGAGCACATCTAACAAGAACATGGCCGGAAGTATACAAATCACATACTGCTGTCACTCCAGCAATAGTGGAGAATCCTGACAGTGTGCAGTGTGCGCAATATAAGAATTCAGATCTGACAACAGGCTTTTTTTTACAAGACTGGACATCTCCTCCTTTTAACTTCCATTCCCTTTAATGGAGATAGGGTGGTAGACTGGAAACAACCCATGGACAAAAATGGCGCTGTTTGCAGAAGAAATCTAATGTGTTAAAGGGGTTGTCTGGTCTGTAAACCCTAGAATGCACAACCATAGAAATCTACAATAGAAAACAAGTAACCTAGCAGGCCTGTGAGGCCCCAGGTATGCGTTCTAGGGTTAAAAAAAAAAAAAAGTCTGAAGACCTCTAAATCCTTACAGTGTGCACACCGCACACTGTCAGGATTCACCAGTATTGCTTCCTGACTGCAGGTATGTGATTTGCATATATACGGTCAGGTGCCAACTAGACTTGCTCAGCTTCTCTAGATCACGTCTAGCATGAATGTGGTTGGTAGTATACAAATCACATACTGCTGTCACTTCCGCAATAGCAGAGAATCCTGACAGTGTGCAGTGTGCACACTATAAGGATTTAGAACTGACAACAGACTTTTAATACAAGACTGGACATCCCCTTTAAATTCCATTCCCTTTAATGGAGATGGGTTGCTAGACTGGAAACAACTCGTGGACAAGAGTGCACTGCTTGCAGAGGAAAGCAATACCTTTAAGGTGGATGTAGATATTTTTTGGCTGGATCTCCGTTTCCCTCAACACTTATTAGCTAGTCAGCAGATATCCCAAAAAATAACTGTATCATTCCTCAAATATCTTATGTTTTATACCACTTCAATTGGCTTTTATTGGGGTCTATATTTCTCCCAACATTTGCAAAGGAGCCAGCCGTTTTCTGAAGCAATGTATACCATGGAGGGTGGTAGCGGAGTGAAATTATTGGTCCTTTGGTGAAACATTTCGACCAAAATTTTGGATATACAATAAAATTATACATTTCAAAGAAAATCGTGCAAGTTTTTAGTATTTTTTGCACCTTTTCCTTAACGGTTTATTTAATATTAGTAAAAAAAAAAAATGTCAGCTTCTTTGAAGATTTGTTTCACACCTGTCCATGGTTGACGTCTGGTATGGACGCTTAGCTTATTTTTTAAAGAACACAGACCTCTTTTTTTTTTTGCCAGTATGTGAATACGGTCTATAACAATTTTCAAAAGGCACCAACATAAGCTAACATAATGTCTGGAGATGATTGTGGCAGCATTTTACCGGTCATCAGTGCAAAGCAAGAGATCTGATTTGGCTGTAGGAGAAGCATCTGATTAGGGTCTAAGGAGTAATGTCTCCTTGTGGAGAGTGACCTGCTTTACATGCTGGTGTAAGGAGACTTATAAGCCAAGTAATGCTCTACTATATGGCCTATAAGTCTCCTTACACCGGTAGGTAAGGCACAAGAAGAAGCATTAGCTCTCAGCACTGTATGGAAATTGTCATTACTTATCTAATTTGGCTGGGTGAGAGGCTAAGACTGAGACTTGATGCCTTAGATATCAGGTTTTTTACTATGCAGTGTTGTGTTGACTCATATAGATATTACGTGGCAGACCAGAAAGTCCTACTTGGAGCTCCTCCATCCAAGCATGAGAGAATATTCCCCGAGATCATGTATCCCTCCAGGCTGTGAGTAACATGTCTAACATGCTGGTGTAAGGAGACTTATAAGCCATACAGTAGAGCATTACATGGCCATTAAGTCTCCTTACACCAGTAAGAAGAGATGTTAGACCTCAGCACTGAATAGAAATTGTCATCACTTATCTGATTTGGCTGGGTGAGAAGCTAAAGCCTGCTTTACATGGTACGATCGATTGTGCGATTTCACAATCGATCGTACCCGCCCCCGTCCTTTCTGCGTCACGGGCAAATCGCTGCCCGTGTAGCACAAAGTCAGTAACCCCCGTCACACATACTTACCTCTCGTGCGACCTCGCTGTGGGCGGCGAACGTCCACTTCCTGAAGTGGGAGGGACGTTCGGCGTCACAGCGACGTCACACGGCCGCCGGCCAATAGAAGCGGAGGGGCGGAGATGAGCAGGATGTAAACATCCCGCCCACCTCCTTCCTTCCACATAGAGCCGGCGGCGGCCGCGGGAGGCAGGTGAGCTGGTCATCGTTCCTGTGGTGTCACACGGAGCGGCGTGTGCTACCACGGAAACGATGATCAACCAAATTAAACGATATTATGGAACCTAACGAGCAGTACCCGACTCACGATTTGTGAGCGATACTGCGTCGCTAGGAGGTGTCACACAGGCCGGCATCGCCAGCGATGCCGGATGTGCGTCACAAAAACCGTGACCCCGATGATCTATCGCACGATAGATTGTCTGGTGTAAAGCAGCCTTTAGACTGAGACCATATCCCTTATATCAGTGTTTCTCAACTCCAGTCCTCAAGACCCACCAACAGATTATGTTTTCAGGTTTTCCTCAAGCAGGCTTTCAGGATTTCCTTAAGGTTGCACAGGTGATGGAATTATTCCCTTTCTAATATTGAGGAAAATATCAAAACATGATCTGTTGGTGGGTCTTGAGGACTAGAGTTGAGAAACACTGCCTTAGATCTTTACTACGCCACCATGTTGCTCTGTTGAGTCATATAGATATTACGTGGCAGACCAGAAAGTCCTACTTGGAGCTCCTCCATCCAAGCATGAGAGAATATTCCCAGAGATCATGTATCCCTCCAGGCTGTGAGTAAAATGCCGAACATTCTGGTGTAAGGAGACTTATAGGCCATGCAATAAAGCATTACTTGGCCTATAAGTCTCCTTACACCGGTAGGTTAAGCACAAAAATATGTTAGACTACAGCACTGTATTGAAATTGTCATCTTTTATCTGATTTGGCTGGGTGAGAGGCTAAGACTGAGACCTTATCCCTTTTATCCCAGGTATGTTGCTCTGTTGAGTCATATAGATATTACGTTGCAGACTAGAAAGTCCTACTTGGAGCTCCTCCATCCAAACATGATAGAATACTCCCGGAGATTATGTATCCCTCCAGGCTGTGAGATACATGCCTAACATGCTGGTGTAAGGAGACTTATAGACCATGTAATAGAGCACAACAGGACCGATAAGTCTCCTTACACCAGTAGGTAAAGCACAATAAGAGATGTACTTCAGCACTGTATAAAAATGGTCATCCGTTATCTGATTTGGCTGGATTACCGGCTAAGACTGAGACTGTATCCATTAGATCCCAGGTATTTTTCTACGCCGTGTTGCTCTGTTGAGTCATATAGATGTTACGTAGCCAACCAGAAAGTCCTACTTGGAGCTCCTCCATCCAAGCGTGATGGCATATTCCCGGAGATCATGTATCCCTCCAGGCTGTTACGCTGACAATTGTCGCTCCTCCAGAACAGATAGAAATTAAGTGAAGGATCAAAGCCATAAATCTTCTCCAAGAGGCGAGGTCCATCCAGGCATTTCAAAGTCGTCACACCCAGGAATCTACCTGACCCTGATTTTCACAGTTCAGCTTCCTTTGGGGCACAGGTGTGTCGCTTAATCAATGGAAACCTCTTCAGCTTACCATCCCATATCTATCTGATGCTCGGGACTGTAAGGTCTCATCCACGTGCATTTACAACACAAGGCAATCTCCTCCATGAATGGTCAGTGTGTGATTGGTATTTCCACCAGAATTTGGCACCTGTGCCACCTCCGCTTTAATCTGCTGCATCCTGCAGTGCACTAATATTGGGACCCGTGTTGGCCATTAAACACATTGGAACTTTGTGCTGATAACACTAAAGCCAAGTATGATTTTCTGATTGCATTTCATGAAGGGTAGTGGATATTTTCTTGTACGTTTGGTCTGATTTCTGCTGGAACTGTAACACCCTCACTGAACCGGTAGCGCCCAACCATTAGCACAAGCGATGAGGATGGAAACGGTGACTGCCATAGGTGAGCTGAAAGATTTAAAGGACACAAGTCCTGTGTCCATGTTAGTACTCCTTGGCACCAACGTCCTGCAAATTTCGTCAGAAGGAACTTGAATGGCGGCATCTTGGGCACGTCCGATGTTCCGGCCAAGGATATTCCAGAGTACGAATGCAGACACCAGTCCGGGTAGTGCAAATATTTTTGATCATCACTAATCATTGCGCATGCGCGACTTTCTCTATTTTTAGAAGAGTTCTGTACTGCAGAGTTCACTTGCACAGTTATATTCAGAACTTTCAAAGAAAAGAATGAAAGAGCAAACAGTTTTGCAGGACAGTGGTTCAGTGTCCACTTTGGTACTTTGTGACAGCCATATCTAGGTCCCGGGAACTTCCTCAACTGGCATGCAAATGTCAGAATCCTGTGCACCTCTGGCATAAACACGACCACCTTGACTTGTGAGAATCCTCCAAATCTTTTTTGGTCATCTCTAGGGACTCCACATGCTCAACCTTCTCCATTTTTAGTCAAGTTCTGAATACTGCAGAGCAATCCCCATAAATAAGAGATTACCGTGAAGTGGTTATGGGGCAGTAATGAATTGATCAATACATTAGCTAAAGATCTCTTTTTTTCAAAATAATCCTCAGCAGTTATGCAATATCACCAAAAAATTTTTTTTTCCATTTTTCATATGGCTAGTTGTATTTTTCATTCTTTATGTATCATAAAGCAGTTATGCTTCTTCATATTACTCTGAATTTGGTGTGCAGCTTTTACTTCATATAGATTATGTATTTTTTGGCTAGCACCCTGTTCACATTTACAATGGTGTTCCAGCAGTCATTTTGATTGTCTGACATAAACAAGACCGCCTTGACTTGTGAGGATCCTTTAAATCTTTTCGTTTACCTCTAGTGCTTGCGCATGCGCGACTTTTTCCATTTTCACAAGATTTCTGAATACTGCAGCATGCACTTGCACAGCTTTATTCAAAACACCCACAAAAGAGAATGGAAAGAGCTGCGCATGCGCAAGATGAACAATCAGATTTCCAGGACACTGATTTAGCATCCTCTTTGGTACTTTGTGGCAGCCATATCCGGGGGGGTGGCTAAAGCTCTTTTCCTCCCGGCAGTGGGGTTCTCAGTGCTGACACTGCAGTGTCAGAATGCTATTAACCTGCCGATTAACCCCATATCTGCAGGTTAATAGCTTTTTAAATCTATGTCACAGTGCTGTATAATCCTTTGTGAAAGTTTCCCTGCCTAATTTTTAAAATGATCACTTTTATTTGAGTATTATTACAATCATTTCCACATCGTTCCCCATAGTAAGCCCACCAGCCTCATCAGGTCTAATAGATCTATTTACTAAAGTATGCAGTTTAAATTGTGATATCTGGTGAGTGACATTTGCATTAACAGGGATTTCCCATTTCAGAAAACCCCTGTCTCCTAGCTACAACATGTTTTTTTAAAAAAAAATGGTTTACTCACCCTAACCAGGTCCAGCAGTAAGTGTTGCAGTCCATGAGACCAGTAATCAGCGTGAAAAATATTCAGACCAAGTAAATGTTAAAAAAAAAAAAAATCCTAAAATTCATGCAAATTTAAAAACAAAAAAATCATGAAAAACATCTTTTATGTAAAATCGAAAAGTACTGATGTTTGGTATCACCAAGTCTTGAATGACATGCATTATAAGTGTCACATTATTTATCCTGTAAAGTGAACACGAAGGAAAAAAACAAAAGTATTGATATTTCATGGTACTGACCTGCAAGAAAAAGCTCATCAAAAGGTCATACGTAAAGAATAAAAATGGTATCCCTGGAAATCTTAACTTGTCCCATGCAAAAACAAGCCCTAATATGGGCTCTGTTGGTGGAAAAATAAAAACGTTATGGCTATCAGAATATGTATGGGGATTAAAAAACAAATTAAATATAAATGATCAATAAAGAACATAAAACATAATTATGGCGTGGCCTGGACATGGCGCCTACTGGATGATCTGCTATCCTACCGCCGACCACCAGTTTTCACTAGCTACCCACATCACCAAAATGAAGTGGAAAACTGCCCTCCGGTGTCCTCTAGGGCCACACAAATCGGATATCATCAGATACCTTACGGACCCCGCTCCCTTTCCCAGGCGCTCCTCCCACCCTGACCCTACTGGCGCCGAAAATGTGCATCGGACTCGGGATACAGATAAGGCACACGCTCCCTCCTTTTCCCAGCACCTGGTAAAGAATCACTGATGTGGCAGCCTATTGGATTCTTGCTGGGCCTGGCGTGCCCCACGCTATCCCCTGGCGCTCCACATATCAAAGAGGACACGATAGGTGCGGGACACATGCAGGAAGCGCTTTTCTCCCTCCCCTCCTTCAGTGTGGTAAGAGTAGTCTTTCGCTGCTGCAAACTACTTTCTACTAGAATGTCCCGCTGGTACCCATATTAAAATGGACAGAGCCCACCGAATACTTAGCCCCAAAAGACTGGATCCAGCAAGCCCACGGTATGATATCTGTAGGATCCACTTTTTTCAACTTAAGGAGCCCATTATGCGGAAGGCACAGGAAAAAGGCACCCTTGACTTTGATGGGAATCCATTACATATTCTCATGGATCTCACTCACAATACTAGCTAAAAGGAGAGCTCTAAGACCACTCCTTGAGACCCTTCGAGAGAGAAACATTTAATATTCTTGGGGATACACATTTCAGCTTTTAAGTACGAAAAGGTTCCACACTGATTACACCGCCCTCGCCATCTGACCTCCCAGAACTTTCAGCCTTGGAGCTACCTGCAATCTCAATATCAGAGTGGCCTCTGGTAGCACCTTTTTCAGAAAGGAACCTGTCAAGAGGGAAGATCCGCCTACGGTTAACCAACAGCAAGGAATCAATGACTCCACCACCCTTGCTCCCTGATTTTACTTCTTGGCACCTTTTTACATTCGGGAGACACTTTAGTGATGATGGTCTCTTGAATCTCTCGTAGTGGATTAATTTTAACCCCTCTTTGGCTACCTACATATATAGGTCTACACCAAGGTCTGGGTCCATGTACCCAGGCTCTACTTTTAAAATTGTTCTTCGTCATTCCTGACATTGTCAAATAGTGTTGTTGCTTGGAATGATTAAGTATCTATTCCCTGATATGGTTTTCTCTGAACAACTCACTACTCACGTTTTATAGCAATAGTATTAAGTTGACTAATTGAATATCTTATGTGCAGGCACCCGTCGACCCTTTGAAGTATGATAACTGTCTTTTCCTCCTTCCTGTAGCACCCTCTAGATATTCGGGTGGCAGAGGTTTGGCTGGCTAGGAGGCATCATAGTACCAGTTACCCCCCCTCCTCCAACTAGGGTGTGTTGATCAAACACAAAATTGCGCAGTTGTGCTGATAGTAAAGAAAGTCCTTTGGCTTAGTAGTTAAAGAACCACGTGAAAGGAATCTTGCTTCTTTTTCTTCAGGTTTTACCAATTTTTCAGCTTTCCTCTCCATAACATCTTCCTTTCCATACACATCAGTCCTCCCTCACTCTACTCCCCAGGCAAGACCAATACAATCCATTCTGGATGGCATCTTTGAACCTTTGCTCCCTGAACGTCAGGGGTTGTAACGTCCCTGAGAAGACCACTTTAGAGTGGACCATATACCTGCACTTAAGCATAGACATTACGGCTGTTGGTTTCATAGTGTCAATTCGGACTCTAAATCAAAGGGTCTTAGTATTGCATTGCATAAATCTTTACCAGTGCAGGTAGTCACTCCCAATCTGACCAAAATGGCCGGTTTCTGTTTTTATTGAGATCCGTCCGTACGACAAGGTGTCCACTATTGCTAATTTTTATCTCCAAAATCAGGACCAAGACTTGGCTAACCCATCTTGCTACCTTTGCCAAAGCTTCATTGATTCTCTGAGGTGACTTCAATGTTACATGGGATAGGGTCATCTGCACAACCTCGAGTAGGTCTCCGGTTCCTGCCACACAAGTTGCGAGTCTGAAAGCCAAGCTATGTGATATTAAATTGGTAGACTAGCGGCACCTTTCAACTCCAAAGGTCCGTGATTACACTTCTTTTCTGCCATACACAATTCTTACAGCAGAATAGACCTTTATCTCATTAATCATTACCTGCTGTCGTTCAACCCGGTCATATTGACTCCATGGTGTCGTCTGATCATGTCCTGGTTTTTCTCCCCATAACCCTTCCGGACTCAACCCCAGAAGAATGGCTATGGTCGTTAAACCCAACTTTACTCAAAGATCCCACTTGTCAGTCATCTGTCAAGACAGCTCTTTTAGACTTTCTTCATTTCCACTAAAATGACCCTACCCCCTTGCTATTCCAGTGTGAGGCCCTTAAGCGGGCTTTACACGCTACGATATATCTAACGAGATGTCGGCGGGTTCACGTCGTAAGTGACGCACATCCGGCATCGTTAGTTATATCGTAGCGTGTGACAGCAATGAACGAGCAGAAATACTCACCTTCTCGTTCATCGCTGACACGTCGCTCATTTTCTAAAAATCGTACGTTCTGTTCATCGTTCCCGTGGCAGCGCACATCGCTCCGTGTGACACCACGGGAACAATGAACACAGCTTACCTGCGTCCCGCCGGCAATGCGGAGGGAAGGAGGTGGGCGGGATGTTTACGTCCCGCTCATCTCCGCCCCTCCGCTTCTATTGGCCGGCCGCTGTGTGACGTTGCGGTGACGCCGAACGTCCCTCCCCCTCCGGGAAGTGGATGTTCGCTGCCCACAGCGAGGTCATTTGGAAGGTAAGTACGTGTGATGGGGGGTTACAGGATTGTGCGACACGGGAAAGAAATTGCCCGTGCCGCACAAACGATGGGGGCGTGTGCGATCGCAAATGCGATCGCACGATAAATTGATAGGTGTAAAGCAGCCTTTAAAGGGGTCTTACGGGGCACACTCATCCAGCAGGGTTCCAGAATTAAAAAAGACAAAGCTTCCAATATGGAGAGATTGGTGACTTCCATTCATCGCCTAGAAATAGATCATAAACAAAACCAGGATCCTCAAATTCTAGCGGAACTGTTGAATGCCAGAGCGGATCTCAGATTCCTGCTGGACTCGGCGTCAACCCCGTCATCAAGATCGCCCTCAAAAATTTCACTATGAGTTCTCTAATAGCGGAAAAGCCCTGGCTAGATTTCCAGACCCTCGCTTACCCTCAACATTTATCCCCACAATCCAATCTCCGCTAGAAAACTCCATTCACAAACCTAAGGAAATTACGGATACCTTTCAGGATTACTATCGCTCTCTTTAAAATCTCAGAGGCCCGTTGGCGGACATGTCCAGGAAAATTTTTCAGGCAAAAGTAGACAATTATATTTACAGAACTTCTTCCCCCTCTTTCTGAGGAAGAGTCTTTATTGTTGGATAACTTGTTTTCAGAACAAGAAGTCCTTGGGACTATATAAGCACTGATGGGTTTCCAGCAAATTTCTACAAATTGTTTTTGGCGGAACTAGTACCATTGATGACCAAAACTTTCATTCTACACACATTTTGAGGTTCAATTAGAATTGGTATTACCGTCCTCCGCATAATAGTGTTCACATTTTGACATCATGAGACCAAGAGGACATCTAACAATTGATCAGCAGTACCACGCCATTGCGAGGCTTCAAGCAGGATGTTCTCAGATGGAAGTGGCCACTGAGATAAGAGTATCACCAGCAGGTTGTACAGAGATACATAGAGACTGGAAGAGTCACAGAAAGGCAGAGAAGTGAACGTCCTTTGGCCACGTCTCATAATAATGACCAATTCATTGTGAACAATGCCCCCCTGCAGAGCCGCATGATGAATGCCACACAACTCCAGGCAAATTTAAGGGAGGTGAGAGGCACCAAGTGTCATGTCAGACCATTTAAAACCATTTACATCAGAGTGGTCTGTGTGCTAGGCAACCTGTAAGGTAACTGACCACACCACCATGCACAGGCGTCATCTACACTGGAAGAGGGTCACCTGATAAAAATTGATTCACGCTGAGCAGAAATAATGGCTGTCAATGATGTTGGAGATGTCAAGGAGAGCGCTATGCATCAGCCACTTCTGTCACCAGATGAGCCTTTGGTAATGGTGTTAGTGCGGGCAGATGTGTCTAATCAGTACAGAATGGCCCTACACTGTGTCACTGGTACAGTGACCGCCCCTACTACTGGAATAACACCATTATTCCAGCCATTGAGCCTCTACATGAACAACACCGGCCTAATGTCATCTATATGGATTGCAATGCTCCAGCTCATTCAGGTTCCATCATTAGGGAACGGCTGCTGGGGACTGGGAGACTGCAAATGGTGTGGCTGTACTTTCTCCAGACCTGAATACCATAGAAAATCTATGGGATCAGCTGAGTCACTGTGTCGAGGCAACTAACTCTGCACTCCAGAACCTCAATGACCTGAGGACCGTCTTTCAAGAAGAGTGGGATGCCAGCAGACAAAATCTCTACTTGTGACCAGCAGGAGGCGTTGTTGTCAGCTGTAATTGATACAGCCACCTGCCAAGTTATTGAAACATTGATATTTTTGCAGGGTATACCCACGACTAATGGTTGAGATGAGGATATCACAATTGCATGCTTCTACTTAAATACTTCTACTTAAATGTCCAACTTTAATGATAGATTATCACTGTAGCACAAACGTTTTATGGTTATAAATAAATTTCACCCAAAAGGCAAATATCCCTAACTTTTTGTGAGTTGTGTGTGTGTGTGTGTGTATATAATATATATACAGTGCCTTGCAAAAGTATTTAGCCCCCTTGAATTTTTCAACCTTTTCCCACATTTCAGGCTTCAAACATAAAGATAAAAATGTTAATGTTCTGGTGAAGAATCAACAACAAGTGGACACAATTGTGAAGGTGAACAAAATTTATTGCTTATTTTAAACTTTTTTTTAAAAATGATCTGAAAATTGTGGTGTGCAATATTATTCATCCCCTTTAAGTTAATACTTTGTGGCGCCACCTTTTGCTGCGATTACAGCTGCAGTCACTTGGGGTATGTGTCTATCAGTTTTGCACATCG
This sequence comes from Anomaloglossus baeobatrachus, assembly GCF_048569485.1. NCBI lineage: Eukaryota > Metazoa > Chordata > Amphibia > Anura > Aromobatidae > Anomaloglossus > Anomaloglossus baeobatrachus. The sequence continues at coordinate 54,149,350 of NC_134363.1, read as the reverse complement.
AGAGACTGAAATTCTTGCCCATTCTTCCTTTGTAAACAGCTGGAGCTGAGTGATGTTGGATGGAGAGCGTTTGTGAACAGCAGTTTTCAGCTCTTTCCACAGATTCTCGATTGGGTTCAGGTCTGGACTGTGACTTGGCTATTCTAACACCTGGATACGTTTATTTGTGAACCATTCCATTGTAGATTTTGCTTTATGTTGTGGATCATTGTCTTGTTGAAAGACAAATCTCCGCTCCAGTCTCAGGTCTTTTGCAGACTCCAACAGGTTTTCTTCAAGAATGGTCCTGTATTTGGGTCCATCCATCTTCCCATCAATTTTAACCATCTTCCCTGTCCCTGCTGAAGAAAAGCAGGCCCAAACCATGATGCTGCCACCACCATGTTTGACAGTGGGGATGGTGTGTTCAGGGTGATGAGCTGTGTTGCTTTTACATCAAACATATTGTTTGGCATTGTGCCCAAATAGTTATATTTTGGTTTCATCTGACCAGAGCACCTTCTTCCACATGTTTGGTGTCTCACAGGTGGCTTGTGGTAAACTTTAAACAACACTTTTTATGGATATCCTTGAGAAATTGCTTTCTTCTTGCCACTCTTCCATAAAGGCCAGATTTGTGCAGTGTAAAACTGATTGTTGTCCTATGGACAGACTCTCCCACCTCAGCTGTAGATCTCTGCAGTTCATCCAGAGTGATCATGGGCCTCTTGGCTGCATCTCTGATCAGTCTTTTCCTTGTTTGAGATGAAAGTTTGGATGGACGGACGGGTCTTGGTAGATTTGCAGTGGTATGATACTCTTTCCATTTCAATATGATCGCTTGCACAGTGTTTCTTGGGATATTTAAAGTTTTGGAAATCTTTTTGTAACCAAATCCGGCTTTAAACTTCTCCACAACAGTATCACGGATCTGGCTGTTGTGTTCCTTGGTCTTCATGATGCTCTCTGTGCTTTACACAGAACACTGAGACTATCACAGAGCAGGTGCATTTATACGGAGAATTCATTACACACAGGTGGAATATATTTATCATCATCAGTCATTTAGGACAACATTGGATCATTCACAGATCCTCAATGAACTTCTGGAGTGAGTTTGCTGCACTGAAAGTAAAGGGGATGAATAATATTGCACACCCCAATTTTCAGTTATTTATTTTTTAAAAAATTTTAAAATAAGCAATTAATTTAGTTCAACTTCACAATTGTGTCCCACTTGTTGTTGATTTTTCACCAGAACATTAAAATCTTTCTTTTTGTTTGAAGCCGGAAATGTGGGAAAAGGTTGAAAAATTCAAGGGGGCCGAATACTTTCACAAGGCACTGGTGTATGTATGTATGTATGTATGTATGTATGTATGTATGTATGTGTGTGTGTGTGTGTGTGTGTGTGTGTATAAAATTGCAGTGCAGACCAAAAGTTTGGACACACCTTAATATTCAAAGAGTTTTCTTTATTTTCAGGACTCTGAAAATTGTAGATTCACATTGAAGGCATCTAATCTATGAATTAACACATGTGGAATGAAATACTTAACTAAAAAGTGTGAAGCAACTGAAAATATATCTTATATTCTAGGTTCTTCAAAGTAGCCACCTTTTGCTTTGATTACTGCTTTGCACACTATTGGCATTCTCTTGATGAGCTTCAAGAGGTTGTCACCGGAAATGGTCTTCCAACAGTCTTGAAGGAGTTCCCAGAGATGCTTAGCACTTGTTGGCCCTTTTGCCTTCACTCTGCGGTCCAGCTCACCCCAAACCATCTCGATTGGGTTCAGGTCTGGTGACTGTAGAGACCAGGTCATCTGGCGTAGCACCCCATCACTCTCCTTCTTAGTCAAATAGCCCTTACACAGCCTGGAGGTGTGTTTGGGGTCATTGTCCTGTTGAAAAATAAATGATGGTCCAACTAAACGCAAACCGGATGGAATAGCACGCCGCTGCAAGATGCTGTGGTAGCCATGCTGGTTCAGTATGCCTTCAATTTTTAATAAATCCCCAACAGTGTCACCTGCAAAGCACCCCCACACCCCCCACCTAAAATGCTGTCTGTCCGCCAAGCTGAAAATATGGCTGCCGTTAGCAAATGAAGTTCCCGTGGAGCCGCCGGCTTTCAGTCGCAGAGACGTGCAAGCTCTGTGAGCGGCAACTGTAAGCACATCCCGGCACATTGATTGACAACTCACTCTGCAGTGCATCTGTCAATCAATTTGACGGTGTGATGACAGCCGCCGCTCACTGTGATTGTAGCCACTCCAGGCACTCTTCTATGACTGAAAGCCAGCGACTCCCAGGAGGAATGAAGTTTATTTTCTCCCAGTAGTCGCACTTTCAGTAAGGCAGTCAGGCAGCATTGAAATGATATTTACCTGCATATTAATCCTCTATGCCACTCCAGGCACTCTTCTATGACTGAAAGCCAGCAGCTCTCAGGAGGAATAAAGTTTATTTTCTCCCAGTAGCCGCACTTTCAGTAAGGTGGCTGAACAGCATTGGAATACTATTAACCTGCCCTATATCTGCAGGGAAATAGAATTTGGGGGACATGATAATATTTTTTCAATTGTTAAATTTAAATCTTGGAACATTCTATATTCTTACATTAACAATCGCGTGAAGGTTACATCCTGTGTGGGAGACTTTACTAAGAATTAAGAGCATCGTCTGCTACAATGTATAAATATAACTCCACTATGAGCGGCTTGTGGTCTGAATTAAAGAGCACAGGACCCACATAAATGTACGTGTGGCTGTTTGTGGCGGGGGCTGTAGGGTCAGAACTTTCCTTTTACAGTGGCAATTCGGAGATGTTCCATATTCAAGTGCACGAAGCTTTCATCTAAATCTGTAGCTAAAATGCAACTCAAGAATAGAAATAAAATCTGCAAAGATCATTATCCACTTTGAAGGTTCTTGGTACCGGAGATGTCAGAGCAGCAATTATAGAAACAGGACATTTTCTTGTCTTCCTCCCTATGAAGAACAACAGTCTACAACCGGCTGGAAATCTGGGAAGGAAGTCTCTGGCGCTTCAGAGAGGGGAGCGGGGTCACCTCCTAACACTCACCTGAGGCTGATCCCTTCCCCTCCTAACTTCCCTAGACAGGTCCTTCCCACCATGCGCCATCACATGCCTAGACCGTCGCTGGCCAAGAACTCACTCAAACTTGTGTGAAGGCCAACAAGACACTAGTCCAGTAACTGAAATAAAACAACACTGGGTAAGGTAAGACAAACAGGTGGGGAAAGACCCAGCACACAGCACTTCACAGCTTCTCCAGCAGGAAACTTCTCAGCTGCAGCAGAAACAAACACCTAAGCTTCTAAAGAGACAGGCTCCTTCAAAGTGGATAGTATTGAATGAATTATAGCTGGCAGAGGGAGGAATGAGGAGCAAATATTTCTATCAGAAGGGAGTGGCTACTGCTGAGATTGCAACTACTTGTTAGATCACAGCAGGATAAAAAGGAACCTTAACCCCTTCAGTGCTGGATGGAATAAAAAAAGCGCTCCAACTCAAGGTAAACGACGAGTAGGCACTAATAATAATAACAATAATTTATTCATTTATATAGTGCTATTAATTCCATAGCACTTTACATACATTGGCAACACTGTCCCCGTTGGGGCTCACAATCTAAGGTGCCCTGTTTTGTTTTTGGAGTGTGGGAGGAAACTGGAGACCCCGGAGGAAACCCACACAAACACGGGGAGAACATACAAACTCCTTGCAGATGGTGTCCTTGGTGGGAATTGAACCCAGGACCCCAGCGCTGCAAGACTGCAGTGCTAACCACTGAGCCACCGTGCACTAAAGATCTGTGATCAAATATGCTCTGGGACCTTCTGATCCCAGATTCCCCCAAGATCACATCAGGGCGGGACACACTTGTGACAGTTTAGCTGAGAATTTCAACAAGACAGTCACATTCTTTCAAGACCTGTTCATAGAAGTCTATGGAGCCAATAAAACAATAAGCAAAAACTCATTATAAAACTAATAGTCATAAAACTCAGATCAGTGATCTCCATGTGCATGAGACTATAAAGATAAGATGAGATAAAACTTTATTGATCCCACAGTGCGAAAATTTGCACATTACTGCAGCTCAATACAGGAAAGGATGAAAAATAGAATTAAAAAGATAAGTAATAAATATATATATAAAAATACATTTTAACAATGGCTAGTCAGATCCAGCATATTCTACAGTATGTTAGGACAAATGTTGCATTCAATAATATATGGACAAAAAACAAGTCCAGTACCATGTCTTTAACATATAATCACAACACTAGAGTTGAGCGGATCGGCCATAATCCGGGTCCTCCGGATCGGGTTGCCGCCGAAGTCCGGATCCGATCCGGAATCCGCGGCCATGCAAATCAATGGGGAGCTGGATCCGGGACGAGAGAGAGAGAAAACACTAGAGAGTTGTGACAACACTAATAAATGAACGGCTTACAGGTTCAGATATATTGGTTGAAAATGTTGATCTACTGCTGTTTTTATGTCTTTCCAAAAAGGTTCACTCAGGTTCAAGTCTAGGCTTTGGACGATTCCCTGAAGATCATGCAGAGACTTGTCCTGAGGACACTGCTGTGTTCTCTTCACTTTGTAGGTTTGTTGACTTGTTAGAAGGTTAGTTTTTATTCCCACCCCCAATATGGAGGGTTTTTTTAAGGATTGTGTAGCAATTAATCTTTTCCTCCACCCTGACCTTATTGCGTCAACCAAAACACATCCCCACAGCATGATTCAACCATTATCATATATTAGGGATGGTATTGGCCAAGTTATAAGAGCTGCCTAGAAGACATAAGTTAAATGGAAATCGAATTTGTGTTGAATTAATTGCGTTCCAAAAATTTACAATTGTTTTCTCATGAGGTTCCAAAAATTCTTTCCACCATGTGTAACGCTTGCCGCCGGGGATGGTGTTACGGTGAGCTAGAGAGATAGAAGTGGACCCACTAGACCACAGGGAGACCCCGGGCCTACCCTAACATGGGAAAGAGAACCAGGACAGTGGCAGTTGACCCCCAGGACAGGGGCGGACATAGGAGCAGATAGTGTCAAGTGCAGAGGAGCCCCAAAACCAAACGTCAAGGTAATCTCTATTTTGGGGTCCCTAACTTATGTGTAACCTCACCTGCAGTTATAAACTTGCTCTGTATGGGAAGCAAAGGACCAAGCTATATATGTGTGAAATACGACACATGGCTATGGGTGGGGCAGGGTTCTCAGACAGAAAATGCATACTAATTAAAGAATGGACGTCTGGAACACCAATGGTGTGAACAAGGTGTAAGACGACTCAAAAATATACATCTAAACAATAGGATAAAGAGTTGCACACCAGTCACAATGTATAGGGGGATAATGAAAAGCAAAACTGCTATGGGAATACTAGACTGAAAAATACAATGCACTATCTGAATAAAGTGAAAAACATGAAAATGGTATTTGCATTACTGCTATGTATAATAGGAATATAAGAGATGTGTAGCCATTGTATTGATTAATGCAAAAAAGCCCCAAAACCAAATTGCATTGATCAATACAATGGCTAAACATCTCTCATTCCTATGATTCATAGCAATTATGCACATACCATTTTCATGTTTTTCACTTTTTTCGGATAGTCCATTATATTTTTCAGTCTAGTATTCCTATAGCAGTTCTGCTTTTCATTATTCCCCTATACATTGTGACTGGTGTGCAACTCTTTATCCTATTGTTCAGTTGTATATTTTTGAGTCTTGCACTCTGTTCACACTATAGGTGTTCCAGACGTCCATTCTTTAATTAGAGTGTCAAGTGCAGACAGGGACAACCAGGGTGGGTCAAGGCAGACAACACAGGTAGGATGGACAGGCAGAGTCACTAGCACCAACAGAGCAGGACGGACAAGCAAGGTCCCTAGCAAGCCAGATGGCAGGGCCACGACAGACAAGCACAGTATCTTGCACCTAAATGGCAGGAGGACTGCGACTTTGGCAGCTGATCCCCAGGATAGTGGCGGGCACAGGAGAAGACGGGACAGAATCTCAAGTGCAGACAGGGACCACCAGGGTGGGTCAAGGCAGACAACACAGGTAGGATGGACGGGCAATGTCACTAGTACCAACAAGGCAGGACGGGACTGGAACCAGGTGCCAAGAGGCAGGATGGGCTGGTAGCAGGTGCCAACAGGCAGGATGGACTGATAACCAGGTACGGACAGGGACAGGACTAAAACCAGGTGCCAACTGGCAAGATGGGCTGGTAACCAGGTATGAGCAGGAACAGGACTGGAACCAGATGTCACCAGGCAAGACGGGCTGGGACCAGGTACAGGACAGGACCAAACCAGATGGGACTGGGTAACCTGACAACTAACTAGATAGTACTCAACTGACTAAACTGATGATGTTGAACAGGCAAGTCACCTAGTGGGAGCTTGCCTTAAATACCCAGTGCCTCTCAGCAATAGGCTGAGAGGCACTTCCTAGAAGTGGCACGCTGACCCTTTAAGAGAGGGGCAGCGGCACGTGTACACGCCTTAGGAGTGGTCCCGGAGGTACTCTGATATGCGCACAAACTCCGGGAGGCGGGCGGAGCCCACATGAAAGAGAGGCAGGGACACCAGGCAGCATGGAAGGACCTGTCCATGGTGGTGAGTCAGAGCGTGTCCCTGCAAGAGAGAAAAAAAGTACAGGAACGCAGCATTACACCATGTTACATAGTGCAGATGGTTGCATCAGGCAAAAAAGTATTGCATATCCTCAGATGTGGCTGGGTGAGTTTCCCCATAATGCCTTGTAGCTGTTACATCACATGGTAAAAGCAAAGCAAAGAAATTAGGATGTTCTACCACAGCTTGTATAAAAGCCAAGGCAGGGAATACAGCAGTCATTTTATTGTGAATCTGTTTACTGAGAGGATATCATGGCTCACAGTTTAAACATGGAGAAAACCAAAAAAATTGAAAAACCTGTACAAATAGTATGTGACAGTACTATATAAGTTGAGGGCACTTAGACATTACCAAGGTTGTGTTAGATTGGTAGAAAGGGGCATCTTGAAATTTTCTTATCTCCACAGTAGCTCTGTTACATTGAAAATCTCCTCTTTATTCACACATCCGCGTATTTTCTCGGACAGCTCATGGACCCCTAAAGTTTAATTGACTCATACACACATCCATTTTTAAAACTGTTCTGTGTCTCCGGTAGAGATGAGCGAACCGGTTGCGGTTCGGCTCGAAGTCGGTTCGCCGAACGGAGGTCCCGTTCGAGTTCGGCTCGTCGAATGTTCGACGAACCGAACTCGAACTGCATAGGAAACAATGGCAGGCAATCACAAACACATAAAAACACCCTCAAAGATGTCCAAAAGGTGACAAACAACTCACAACACAACACAAACACATGGGAAAGTGACAAGGACATATACTAATGCGAAAACAAAAGAGCTGGACAAGGAAAAAGAGGAGGACACACAGATATATGAGTATATGCAAGGAAACATCGATGCCATTACTGTGCAACTTGAGCCCTGCTCATTTTAGGCTTCCAATCTAGATAAATTGCCTGAGCTTGCCACGTACGCCTTGGGGATCTTGTCGTGTCCTGCAGCCAGCTTTCTCTCGGAACCTGTCTTCAGTTCTGCTGGGGGTCTGCTGGCAGATAAGCACATGCGTCTGTCCACTGACAATGTGGACATGGCTCTCAGAGGACTTTTCTTCCCCTGGGTCAGCCAGGGGACGGGAAAGGCACGCGTATTTTTGAGAGTGCTTCATGCAAAGCATCTTTTTCATCTTGAAAATTGGGTCAACTGATGCCAGTCAAGTGGGGTGTGTGTGGCCCAATTAGTGGCAACGAGGGAGACTGTGGTTGGAGTCCCCTCGCTGTGTTTTACATGATTTTCGAAGGGCATGACATGCCTAAGAGGTTGAGTTTCATCATCTGCAACTTGTTGGCAACAGAAAGGCTGCCTTTACACCCTTTTGAGACAGAGGATTTCGAGACCTTATGCCCATTGCAGTGCCCCAAGAGCCGATGGCCAGTCGTCACTCCTTCTCCAAGAAAGGCGTGCCTGCGCTACCACAGTAGGTCGCACACAACCTCACCGATTCCTTGAGAAACTCTGTGTGTGACAGGGTGCATTTCAACACAGATACTTGGACCAGTAAGCATGGACAGGGGAGTTACATGTTGCTGACTGGGCACTGGGTAACTATGGTGAGAGATGGAGAAGGGTTTGCTGTACAAGTCTTGCCGTCCCCACGACTTGCGTGTCAATCCTTCCTCTGTATGTACAAGTTCCTCCACTGCTTCTGCCTCCTCAACCTCGTGTGGGTCCTCCACCTCGGCCCAAACCCTGTGTGGTCAGGCCACCCTTCCTTGTAACTGCGCCCAAGGAATCCCACACACCTCCTTACTATGCTGGCAGCAGAGCTCAAGGCCATCAGGCGGTCAAATGTTTACTTTGAAATGTAGGGGAAATGTGAGACACCGCTGAGGAATTGTGGACGGTTAGCTCTGGAGAGTGAGACCGAGTTTCATCAATGGTTGTCTCCACTCAACCAGCAGTCAGGGAAGGTCGGGTGCGACAATGATGCAAACCAGTCTGCGACCCTTCTTCAGGGCAATGTGACACATGGGCCTTGTATGGCTCACGTGTTGAATCTGATTCTCCAGCAATTTTTAAAATACCATCCCGGCCTACATGGCCTTGTGCAGCGGGCACGCTGCTATGTGCTCACTTTCATCCTTCGCACCCAGCAGCTCAACAACTTTCATTGCTCCGGAAGTCTTAGGGTCTGGCAGTTAAACTCCGGAAATGCGATGTTCCGACACGCAGGAATTGGAATCTGCACATGTTGCAGCGTGTGTGGCAGCACCGCAGAGCCCTGCTGAAATACGGTATGACGTATACCCTGGGCTAACTTGATCCAGAGGTGGTGCAGATCACGCTGCTGGAGTGGTGTCAGATCAAGGACCTATGCACCCTTCTACACAGTTTACAAATGTCGACGAAGATGTTTAGCACTGGCAATGCCATTCTCAGCGTGACAATTCTGGTCATCTACATGATGGAACACACCGTAAGTATTATTCGGAGTCAGGTATTGGTCCAAGAGGAAGGTGAGGAAGTACTGGAGGAGTCATATGCGGAAGGGATAACAAGATCTACAATGTCCATACGGTAAGCGGCACCTATGCAGCAGTTATGGTGGGGGATAGGGATTAACAAGGGCGCATAGTATCAGCAAAAATTGTTGAGGAAGGTGCAGGAGCCATGAAGAAATGGAGGACGAACTTGCGATGGGCATGGAAGACTCAGCAGATGAGTGAGAGCTTGCTCACATTTCGGTTGTGCGAGGTTGGGGGGAGAGGGCAGAGGAAGGAGGCACGATTCTCACCTCTCTGCCACCAACACACCAAGGACTTGGTCCTCCTGGATGCACAAGACACATGAGCGTCTTCTTGCTGCACTACCTACAAAATGACCCTCGGATTGTACGAATTCGAAGTAATGCTAACTACTGGGTTGCCACACTGTTAGATCCAACAAGACAAAATTTGGCGAAATAATTCCTGCCATAGAAAGGGACGCACGTATACAGGAGTATCTGCAGAAGGTGGTACGGATTCTTAGATCTGCTTTTCCACTAAACACCAGTGCTGCACAGAGTGAATCTCAACGCTTTGTCGTGGATAGGAGGAAAAGGTCTTTTACTTGTCCACATCTGAGGGACCGAGGGCTGGCTGTTGTGCTGAAATGGCGTTGAGTACGGTGTCCCTGCAGAGTTGCACTTTTGGTCATATACAAAATGAGTTGAAAAAGGACACATGGTGGTGGAAAGGGGAACAGGTGTGTTGGAAAGGGGAAAAAAGTTTTGGTCCGTGGGTTTGGTGGTTAAGCAAAAGTAACATTTGATGAAGAAACACCATCTGTTACAGTGGGACTGGCAGATTTGGATAAAGTGGTATATACTATGTTACCGCTATATAACGAAAATTAATAAGAAAATAAAGAGAAAGGTATATATCCCCATCAGCAGTCAGTGTCCACCATGCTCCCAGATGGAAAAGGAGAGGTTGGCAACTGGAAGGTTAGGTGGAGGATACAGAGCTGTGTGGCTATGAAACTAATAGTAGCCTGAACCGAGTTAGACGCCATTCGGATCTGGAGACTGTGAGCCCTGTTAGCGTCACAGGGTCCACACGCCCACCCAGCCCAGGAACTCCCTGTTAACAACACAGGGGCCATTGAGTACGCTGACCGTGTGCATTGGGGCCACACCTGTGGACAGCAGGCGCATCAGCAGCAGCAGGTCTGTTAATGCCACTGGGCTGCACAAGCAGGACTTGTAGGACAGGAGCTGGTCTTAACTGTTCTGCGTTACCAACTGTGGTGGCGGCCTGCATCGACACCCTATCCCTGCCTACCTCTGGCCTAAAGCCGCAATGGGTTCAACACATGGAGGTGTGCTCTTTCGGAGCATAATAGAAGACTGCGCACCTCCTTGTTGGCTCCAGCCCCTTTTATAACCTGTGTCCGCCCCAAACCAGGGTGGACCACAATGCACCTCCTGGAGACAAAAGCAGAGTGACACGTCTTGAGTGGCATAACTAGCGTCCTATTTGGAACCGCAACTTCAATGATGACCTCATGGGTGTCATGACCCAAACACCTCACCAGTCATCGTCTGACCATCAATAATGAGGTGACAAGTCATAGCGGCGGGCCTCTGCAAGCCATTTGGGAGTGGCCTGGCCACATCGTCAGGACACCTGATGCCCTGTGGTCTAAATGGGCCCCCCACATCAGGGGCAGGGCCAAAGAGTTCATTACCGGACCTAGTTTCTGATGCAGTAAGTGCCTGACCATGGTCAGTTGCATGAAATACAGTCTCTGAAAAAAGACTATCAGCTTTAGCATGGTGTCTATGCACAACACAGGACTTACACCCGGCACGGAGTGCAAGTACCTGTGCAAAGAGGCTTTTCGCACTAAATGTGGGAGCATGCGCTGTATCCCGAAATGAAGACTTAGCCTCAGGAATGGCACAGTCAGGCTGAGCATACTCACTAGGCGAAACACTGGAGTTAGGCTGCGGCTGGGGTAAATCGGCACACGCATGCGCACTAGCTGCCTCTCCACACTTAGACGTGGAGGAGAAAGCAGCCAGCTGGACAACCCGAGGCACAGGCCTAAATGGCAGCTGATGCCTGGGCACAACTGAAACCGCAGCAGGCTGCTTGCGTTTAAGGCGTCACCGTTTTGTAACAACAAATACCATCCAAAAGAACAGGTGTACTTCTTCCCATGGATAATCTGATATGATCCCTTTTTTCATGGACACGACCATCGCTAACAAATGTAGATGAGGCCAAAACAGCAGCTGCTTCAATGGATCTGAAGTGCTCCATAAAGTGGCCTCTCCTCCACCCCAATTTCAAGATCCCAAATACTCCATTCCTCTGTGGTGTCAATCCAATCGCACTTGCTTCCTAACAGCTCTCAAGTTTCCACCAGCCCTGCTGAGTATGGGGTGACAGAGATGGTTGAGTTTGCATAGCTGTTCAGTCGCACTATAGCCTGGGAATCAGAGGTCTGCTCCAAAGCTGCAATGAGTACAGACAAGGAAGTTATTATTATTTTTATTATTATTGATTTATAGAGCACCATTGATTCCATGGTGCTGTACATGAGAAGGGGGTTACATACAGAATACATATACAAGTAACTATAGACAGACTGGTACAGAGGGAAGAGGGCCCTGCCCTTGCGGGATTACATTCTAAAGGATTTTTGGGAGGAGACAGTAGGAGTGGTTTAGGTTGAGCGTCAAGTATGTATGGTGGTGGTGTCATTGAAGGTTATAGTCATTTCTGAACAGATGAGTTTTCAGATTCAGTTTGAAGCTTGCGGGTGTAGCAGATAATCTGACGTGTTGAGGTAGCGAGTTCCATTAGACAGGGGAAATGATCTGCGCAGATAGCCAGAAGCTTTGTGAGTGGGATCCAGGCCCCGATGAAGAAGGTGCTGAGCCTAATCTACACCCTCATTTCCAAAAAGTAAATCCTCCTGGTGGAGACAATGGGGAACATGATAAGGAGCACAGATACCTGATTGGAATGACAACTTTACTATTCGGTCAGGGCAGGAAGAGGTTGTCTCGGAGGACTCAGGACGAGGGGAATGAAAACACACAGGGTTATTGATGAGGTTGGAGACCACACTTACTGTCAAACCAAAGTCAGCCACTCGATGAGGTCAGCAGAGGAGGTGGAGGAGGATGCTACTGACGACGAGGTTACGTTGCGTCTTCCTGGCCAGAGACAAAGTACTGGAAGCACGTCAACAACTGAATCCTGGACCACAACTTTCACTCTGAGCAGAAGTTGTGTTGGCAATGCAGGTCGCATGGGCTGTAAGCCTTGCCTAGCCTGTGAATTTTTGGACATCGCAAAGGATCACCCAAGTCATGGAATCTGTAAGATTTGTCAACAATCTGTAAGTAGAAGGCAAAAACTCACTACTTTGAGTACTTCCTCCATGAAGTATCACATGGATATGAATTGACAGCGTGAAGGTGTATTGCTCAGCTTTAGCAACTGTCAACGCAATATGCTTATTTGCCGTTCATTGCATGCATTGTTGCAGACTACACACAAGGGGCTGATGTTTTTTTGGATCTGCCTTTGGTCACTATAGCAATATAAAATTGCTCTTTGGGTGTGGACTTGGAGATGCTGTCTATGAACAGAAGGAAAAGCTAAAGGTGTGTGTTACAGCAAGGAGCCACCGCGGAAACAGTTCGTTCAATTGTGAGGGGAGTTGTGTTGTACTTTGATGATGAGCACTGTAACGTCAGTGAGCAGCATCCTGTGCCACAGACCAACATTCTTACGGTGCTGTCTATACTGTTTACCGTGAGAGGAGCGTAAAGTCTGTATTTCTGGCAACTGGACATCACAGTACCCGGGTACGGTAGGCTGTGCCCAGACAATAATGCGGGCACGAAACACTTTGTTTTATTAGCAAAACACATATCTGTTCTGGGTAGGCCGACTATATAGACAATAAGACTTGCTGCCTCTGCACTGTCAAATTGTCACGTACAGTTTAAATCATAGAGGGACAGCAACACATGTTTGCATTGACTGTTGCTTTTCAAGATTTCCATGACTGTGTTGCAGAGCTGTGTGGCTTGCATTCACACTGTTATCATCTGCATTATCTGTGAGGCTTCAGCTAACAAGGGTATTCAGGGGGGGTAATGTGTTTTGTCTATGTTTAGGTAGATAACTTGGAAGCTCTTGTGATGCGCCACTGGTAAGTCGTGTTCGCACACACACACACACACACAAACACACAATTACTGCTACACAGAGGGATTAGCAGGTAGTAGGCAACAGAATAGATTGTTCAATTATTTAAATTGTATGCATGGTTCTTATTGTTTGTTTTGGTAAAGTTAAACAATCATTTATCAACCCAACTGCCTAGAGTCCATTTCCTTTTGCCTGGTTTTGCTGCATACTGGGGAGCCCACCCTGTACACGACTTAAAATGAAGCATAAGTCGCAATGTGAATTTCACTGTGCTACAATGCGGCCTAGCGTGCCTGTGCAACCACCGCCTGCCCCATTAAGTGCGTCTGCGTGCTCTTCATCCTCTGTCACTGTGGGGACAGCAGTCACACATGGTTTTTCACACTGAACTTCCACTCCTTTACCCGCAACAGGGAGTGTGATTGGCAGGTCATCACTTGTTTTGGAAGTGGAAACAGATGGTATTGTTGAGCTGTCAGACATCGAGAGAACCATCATTGGATGCAGGCTACATTATATCCACGCCTGCACCTTCGTCACAGATTGGCTGGACTACCTGCAGTTAATAATTGCGTTCCAGAAATGGAAAGGAGAGTAGAATGCACATGTGTTGTACCTTGCTTGGCAGCAAAGGAACACTAACTTAGTATTATAGACAATTTTAGGATGGCAGAAAAAGAGTCAGCTCTGTGGGCAAATTAAATAGCATGGCAAAAGTGGACAGATGGGTACAGTGGCCGTGTTCTGTGTGTACCAGGACAGTAAAAGAAGCTTCACTTTCTATCCCTCCTAACGATCAAATGCAGCAAGGAATTCCCTGAGTTTGCTATAAAATTAGCGTAGCAAAATGTGCATGAGGGTAGAATGCAGAGGTGCTTGAGATTGCTTGGCACCAGTGGCACAATAAAGGAGTCCTACAGCCATTTTTTGTATGCCACTAAATGGCAGTATTTTTTGCTATCATTATAGCTTATTAAAAACAGAGCAGGAGGGTGTCATGCAGAGGTGCTGCACATAGCTTGCCACCAGTGGGGCACTAATGGAGTACAACAGCCAGTTCTTGTATGCCACTAAGTTTACTCAATTTTTGGTATTATAATGTATTAGTAACAATGAGTTTGAGTGTGCAATGCAGGCAGACGTGCTGCAAATATCTGTGCACTACTGGGACTATACAGAAGTCCAATAGCCACGTTTAGGATGCCACTAGGTACACTCAGTGTTTGCTAGTATAATGGCTTAGTTATAATGAGTTGGAGTGTGCAATGCAGGCAGACGTGCTGCAAATATCTTTGCACTAGTGGGACGATACAGAAGTCCAATAGCCACGTTTAGGATGCCACTAGGTACACTCAGTGTTTGCTAGTATAATGGCTTAGTTATAATGAGTTGGAGTGTGCAGAGGACAGGAGGGTACAGTGCCAGGATTGTGGGGCTCTGGGTAGAGGAATGGAAGCCTGCCTTTCTATTCCCTCCTAATGAGGAAATGCAGCGAGGAAATCCCTGACCTTAGCTACACAGACGCTGTCTCTGTTGGACCTGTCACCTATGGCTCTGACCCTGCCGGTACGAGCCCTTAAAAGGACTGATAGAAAGTGCTCTCCCTATGCTGTCTAGCGCTGTGTATGGAGTGCATACAGCTGTATCGGCGATAGGACTCAGGACGGAGCTGCGACAGTGATGTCTGACACCAAGGACGCAGAAGGCAGATAATGGCGTGCTGGAGGAAAATGTCCGGTTTTATAATGCAGGGACATGTGACATGCAGATCCTATCACACATGCCGTTGCTTCTCTGGCTAAAAGTCCACTTAGCTGTGTGTGTGTCTGGGATTGGCTGACATGCTGGCCCTCCCCACTACACGCGCGCGCTTAGGGAAGGAAGACAAGAAAAAAAAAAAAAATGGCGTTCGCCATTATCCCAGCAGCAGTGATCTGAAGGCGCTGTTCACGCACACTATACACTGAAATGTCATAATAGTGTGAGTCACAGAGTGACTTACACTATTACAGCGGAAAGCCAGCTAGGAATTAGCTGTTTTTTTGCTGCTAGAACCGTTCTCGAACGTTTCTAGAACTATCGAGCTTTTGCAAAAAGCTTGAGTTCTAGTTCGATCTAGAACAGCCCCCAAAATCACTCGAGCCTAGAACTGGAGAACCTCGAACCGCGAACCGCGCTCAACTCTAGTCTCCGGTCAGAGAGAATCAGTCCATGTCCTATTCTCATCCATGGTGGTCACGGATCACACTCAAACATTAAAGTCTATGAGGATCTGCTTAAAGAAGACACACCTTGGTATTTTTGTGTTTTGTCCATTTTTCACTGATGAGTTAATGGATACACCATTTTTAAAAACTGATTAGAAAAAAGTGTTTATTTCAAACAGATGTAAATACTTACACTTATGTGATCATAGCCTTTATGGCTGACTTTGACCAGGAGGTGCTTATATCTTTTCCGCATCTGTAGAGTTGCTGAGCCTGGTAGTAAAGATGAGCGGATCAGGCATAATTCAAATGTATCATTTCACATGTTTTTTTTTACTGGAGAAGTTATTTTCAGGGAATCTAATGTCCCTTATTACTGTCATAGTTCTGATCCGTGGTGCTCTGCTCTCCAGGAGAGCTGATGTTCTGTTTTGTGTCTTACGTCAGTGGACAGGTGGTTTGCCGGCCTCGGTTCTTTAGCTGGTGTCAAGAGGGGCCTCTCTCCAGGCACCTCATTCCAAGTGATTGCTCTGCTTCATTAGGGAGCAACCTCATCCGGAACACCGCCAGTCATAGTTCCTGCCTACAGTAAGTGTTTTGATCTTGTCCTCCTACCCCGGACCTGTTGTTACCCCTCTCCTCCTATGTCCCTGACTCTGATGTTGTTCCTCGGCTCCTGACCTCCGCCTTGTACCCTGACCTCGGCTCCGCTTTCCCCCAGTATATCTTATGTGGATTCCTGGCTTCTGACCTCCAGCTTGTACCCTGACCTCGGCTCTGCTTTCCCCTAGTATATCTTATGTGACTTCCTGGCTTCTGACCTCCAGCTTGTACCCTGACCTCGGCTCTGCTTTCCCCCAGTGTACCTTTTGTGACTTTCTGGCTTCTGACCTCCGGCTTGTGCTCTGACCTGAGATCTACTTCATCCCTGTGTTCCATACGTGACTTCCTGCCTCTTGAGCTCTGGTTTGTTTGACTTCCCCATCACTAGTTGCATCTGGTGACACCTAGTGGCAGTTTGTCACAATTACATTCTGGAGTCTCCTCAATCCCCAAAGCATAAAATATAATAAAAATATTTTACACACCTTCCATTCTGACCATTACTCGCCATCACCCTCTAAGGAGGTGGTTGGTGTGATAAGAATTCCCCTTTGAAGACCCCAACCAGAATGTTTTATTAGATTTTAGGCTGGTTATGTTGTAAGTGCGGCTGATGCCATCTAGTTGCCAAAAGGGTACTATGACGCTAAACCACTAGGGGTCACAAGTGCACTAGAATGGGATATAAGGCACCTAGGTGTAATGAGGTGCTAGCCTGCTAGAGGTCACTAGTACCCTAGTGGGGGAAGTCTTCAGCGTAGTCAACCAAGATGAGAGTCAGAAGCAGGGAGGTCACGTCAGTACAGAGGGAGTGAGAGAAACCGAAGTCACATGCGAGCTGAGGGTCAGTAAGCCTCCAGTAGTGTCAAGTACAGAAGGGGAGCAGAGCCAAAGTAAGTGTACAAGCCATAGTTGGAAGCCAAGAGGGCACGTCAGTGACAAAGGAGAGAGCTGAGTCGGGGTCACAAAACAAGCCGAAGGTCAGGGAGGCAGGGAGTTCAGTCAGAGCAGGGAAGGAGAGGGAACGGGGAACAATGAATTAGGTAGCAGGACAAGAGCAGAACAATCACTCACGAGAACCAGAACCGTATACTAACAAGCAGGAATTATCACTGGCGGCGTTCCGAATGAAAAGGCTCCTAGATAAGGCAGAGCGATTACCCTGAACGTGGCATCAACGAATAGGTCCCTCCCAATGGGCCTAGAACTGGAACATACAGTCCACAGGAGAACACACAAAAAACGCATTGGCTCTGTAAGGCCCTGTGCCCACGCTGCGTATTTTGACACGGATTTTGATGCAGATTTTCAGAAATCTGCCGCAAAATGTGTATGTCCATTGTGAAGCCAGCAAAGTCTATGAGAATTCAGAAGTGCTGTGCCCACGTTGAGTATTTTTCCTTTGCGTATTTGGTGCAGATTTTTTTTTTCTGCACCAAATACGCAAGGGAAAAATAAGCAACGTGGGTACAACACTTCTGAATTCTCATAGACTTTGCTGGCTTCACAATGGACATACACATTTTGCGGCAGATTTCTGAAAATTTTTTGCGTTTGACAATTTCCGCTATTCACCTGCTGTACAAATAAAGTGTTAATGTGGGTCAATGCGAATATGGAAATACCACATTTACAGAGGCTTGAAAAAGTATTTAAACCTCGTGAACTTTTCAACATTTTTTTCACGTTACGCCCACTTAAATGCATTTTATTGGGATTTTATCTGGTATAACAGCACAAAGTAACAAGTATTTGTGAAGTGTAAAGGAAATGATAAATGGTTTTCTCAATATTATAAAAAGAAAAATCTGAATATTGTGACATGCATTGGTATTCAGCCCCCCTGAGTCAATATTACCACCTTTCGCTGCAATCACTGCTGCAAGTCTTTTGGAGGATTTCTCACCAGCTTTGCAGATCTTCTTTGCAAACGAGCTCTAGCTCAATGAGATTGGATGGAGACGTCTGTGATCAGCAATTTTCAGGTCTTGTCACAGGTTCTCTGTTGGATTTAGGTCTGGGCTGTGACTGGGCCACTCACACATAAATATATTTGATCTAACCCATCCATTATAGCTCTGACAGGATGTTTAGGTTTGTTATCCTGCTGGAAGGTGAACCTACATCCCAGCCTCAAGTCTTTTGCAGCCTCTAACAGGTTTTCCTCCAGGATTGCTCTGTATTTAGCTCCATCGATGTTCTCATCACCTCTACCCAGCTTCCTTGTCCCTACTGAAGAAAAGCCTCCCCACAGCAGGATGCTGCTGCCACCACCATGTGTGACTGTGGGGATGTTGTTTTCGGGGTGATGTGCAGTGTTAGCCTCTCACAACACATAATTATTTGCATTTAGCCAAAAATAGTTCCATTTTGGTCTCATCTGACCAGATCATCTTCCACATGCTCACTGTATTCTCTACATGCCAAATTGCTGTATTTTGATTATCATATTCTAAGAGCCCTAACTTTTCACTTTTCTGTTTACAGAAGTATATGATGACTTTTTCTTTATTTTTTTGCGAGACAAGCAGTCATTGTTATTTGTGTCATTTTGAAATACATATAACTTTATAATCACTATTTTTTATCAAAAATAATAATAGCTTCCTGTGTTATTGTTAGCAGCGTACTGTTTATGAAGTGGAAATTTATATAGTTTTATATTAATGGTAGCTATGAATTTAGTGATTCCAAATATGTGACATTTTTGTTTGGAATTGTTTTATTAACAAAAACGTTTTGTTTTTTTTTTTAATTAAAACTGACATTGGTCAGACCCGTGTTTCGGAGTGTTGCCCCTCCTCAGTAGAAAGTATGAGATCTAATTTGGCTTGATGGAAGGCTTCTTCTCCTAAGTCATGTGGCAAGGCTTAAGTGGAGAATTGTTGCATCGAATAGATGACACCAGGGATGAATCATCTTCCTTTGAAAAGGCTATTTGCATATTGAATTTGCCAGGGGAACACTGTATGGTCGATACATCTCCTTCCAGCAGCACGACACTCTCCACAAGAAACATTCCACCTTAAACCAGCCAGTCAGAATCTGTTCATCTAGCCAAATCAGATCTCTTGCTTTGTGCTAAGGAGAAGCACTTCCCCTGAAACATGTGTCTGCAAATGGAGATTCTGGTTTGGCTTCTTATCCTAAGTCATGTGCCAAGACTCGTTAAAGGGTCGATACTGACTTTTAAGACTGTTAGATGGCACAAGAGATCAAGTCCTCTTCCTTCTGAGGAGGCTTATACGTATATCATGTCCCAGGCATTCTAAATCGGCACAATGGCAGGAAATCATGCTGGATTTACAAACAAGCTCTTTATTCAGATGTTCTAAATGGTATTTCCCAAGGAGTTCAAAAGCTTCTTCTTAATCGTAAATTTCCTGGAATCTACATTTACGTACTGTATTTCCATGATAAATACAGCCTTTTGTTCTAGCTGAACTGAATTTTTATGTACATTGATCAGTAATATACTCTGTTTTGTTCTGTAACAATGCTATTTTTGTTTACTCCTCATTTGTTTGATTCTTTTCTTCTCTTCTTTTCTATCATCCTCATCATTCACATCACAAATTATTGACTTATCTTCTATATCTACTCTTTAAATTTAATCATGTCGCATCAGTACTCGTAGAACTTCCACCATTACATCGACCACTGTCCCACCTTTCTGCCTTGGTAACTGTTGCAACGTTTACTCCATTTCAGTGTCATCTTACATTTATTTATGGTTCAATACGTTTTTATTGTTATTCAATAATTAATACTTATTAAAATTATATCATTGAATAGAAAACCAGAAACAGAATGTCATAAAACGGAATTAGCGGGTAGAGAAGAAGAACACATACCATAAAACACAAAATAGGGAAACATATTATGGAACACAATAGGGGAAGAAACGTACTAGTTCAAGTGCAAAAAATGCTGATACTCATATTTTTACTAGATTTAACGTGGATTAGTTAACCAAGTCCTAAAGTAAGCAGAGCTCCTAAAGGAAGACCGGGGTAACCAAGTCCTAAACTCAGCAGAGCTAATAAAGGAAAACCGGGGTAACCAAGTCCTAAAGTCAGCAGAGCTCCTAATGGAAGACCAGGGTAACCAAGTCCTAAGGCCAGGAGAGGTCCTAATGGAAGACCGGGGTAACCAAGTCCTAAAATCAGCAGAGCTCCTAATGGAAAACCAGGGTAATCAAGTCATAAGGCCAGGAGAGCTCCTAATGGAAGACCAGGGTAACCAAGTCCTAAAGTCAGCAGAGCTCCTAAAGGAAGACCAGAGTAACCAAGTCCTAAAGTCAGCAGAGCTCCTAATAGAAAACCAGGGTAACCAAGTCCTAAACTCAGCAGAGCTCATAAAGGAAAACTGGGTAACCAAGTCCTAAAATCAGCAGAGCTCCTAATGGAAGACCAGGGTAACCAAGTCCAAGGGACAGGAGAGGTCCTAATGGAAGACTGGGGTAACCAAGTCCTAAACTCAGCAGAGCTAATAAAGGAAAACCGGGGAAACCAAGTCCTAAAGTCAGCAGAGCTCCTAATGGAAGACCAGGGTAACCAAGTCCTAAGGCCAGGAGAGATCCTAATGGAAGACCGGGGTAACCAAGTTCTAAAGTCAGGAGAGCTCCTAATGGAAGACCAGGGTAACCAAGTCCTAAAGTCAGCAGAGCTCCTAAAGGAAGACCAGGGTAACCAATTCCTAAAGTCAGCAGAGCTCCTAATAGAAAACCAGGGTAACCAAGTCCTAAACTCAGCAGAGCTCATAAAGGAAAACTGGGTAACCAAGTTCTAAAATCAGCAGAGCTCCTAATGGAAGACCGGGGTAACCAAGTCCTAAAGTCAGCAGAGCTCCTAATGGTAGACTGGGGTAACCAAGTCCTCATACATTCATAAGATTCAGAACAAAGTCTTCATCTGAAATCATTAGATGTTCCAACCGTATTAAAAAGGCCTTAGATTAAACCCAATCCAGTTTAAGAGAAAGTAGATGATCTCTAGTGGCTAGGGATGACTTCTATACAAACACAACAAAACGACAGACGTGGGTAGACCAATAAAACTGGAAGGGGCAACTTCTAAAAGCCATACAAATCTATTAACTCTTTGCAGGAGAAAAAAGGAGGATCTTGTAAACAGGTTCCAATATCTAAGTGGGATTGATGAAGCCAAGACTGAGATAGCCTTTGCAAGTGACCCATAGTATTCATATATCCAACATATGTATAGTATACCCAGCAAAACAGACAAAAAATCAAGAAGAAAGAGAGAAGGCAGAGATAAGAGGATTAGAAAAGGGAAATGAAAGTGACGAGGGTAGAGTAGATGTAATAAAGTACCAATTATTTTCTGATATAAATATTCAAAGGAAACTCACGGCCACTATCTATAGGCATCAATAATGACCGAAATTTAGATCTAGTGATGGTAACAAATACAGAGCAGTCATTCTGGAGAAGACATCATGTGTCTAAGATGCCCATAATGGCGAGATAAAGGTTGCAATTTTGGTGATTGCAGTCTCCCATGCAGCATGTGTGATCAATGAGGGTAGAGGACGAAGTGCCGGCCATACTGGCAGATGGATCTGAGACGAGTAAAATAAAAGGCGGATAGGATGGTCAGGAAGTACCAAGTTCTTTAAAATTGCAGAGCAGCCATATTTTTTTGCAGGTAGTTGGAATGGGAACCACCAGCAGTAGGAGATCCCTTGGTCTAGAAGTAGATGAGTCAGTGGCGAATAACAATGTCACACCCTTCCAGTTGTATGGGTCTTTTTAAATCTTGCAGTTTGCAAGATTGTTTCCTTCTCCTTATAAAAATGAATTCGGCATACAAGGTCACATGGTCTTGGTGGATTTAGGACCAAGAGCTCTGTGAATTCTATCCATTTTAACAAGATAGTCCTCATTCCTCCCACGTAAATCACAGAATAAAATATTAACAGTTTTCTCCAGCATATAGGAAGAGATGTCTTAAGACAGGCCACGAACATGAGGATTGTCTTGTCTGTGATGGTTCTCTATGTATTTCGGCTCTTCTTGATCATTACTATTATTTAACAGCCCTCAGTTCGATCATGAGCCATGGCAACTTGGCAACTTGATGGAGGAACTCTTTGTATGAAGATCAATCTTGTGCAAGCCTAGATAGGTCCACCAGGGTCTTCTCCACTGTTATCTTGATTGTATCAAGCCATTGGGTTGCTGGTCTTCCTCATTGCCTTGTTCCTTCTATTATTCCAACCATGATGTCCTTTTCCAGTGATTGCTTTCTTCATATGATATGTCCAAAGTAGGCAAGTCATGACTTGGTGGTTTTTGCTTCGATTGACATGTCTGGCTTGATTAGTTCCAAAATTAATTTTCTTGTTCTTCTTGCCATCCATGGTATTTATAACATTCTTCTCCAGCACCACATTTTGAAAGTGTCAATTCTTTTCTATCTTGATTCTTTATCGTCCCTGTTTTGCATCCATATGGTACTACAGAAAAGACCAAACTATGTATAAGCTGGATCTTTGTCACAAGTGAAATGTTCCTCAATTTGAGGACCTTTTCCAGTGACTTCATTGTTGATTTGCCCATAGCATTTCTCCTATTGACTTCTGGTGTCATCGCTGCATCTTGAGTGATCATTGATCCAAGTAGGTTGAAGTTCTTTACAACTTTTAGTTCCTCATCATCAATCTCAACTGTGTCCTGGTTGTACCTGCCAGTAATAAATATATTTGTCTTCTTTGTATTAAGTAACAATCCCATGTTTGAGCTGTCCATCTTTACATCCCGCAATAAGTAATTAATTTAATCTACAAAGACATTTATAGCCTTACTTTGACAAGAGCTGCCAGAGGAACAGGCAGGATTCCAAAAAGGCAGAGGAACAGGAAATGTAATTACTAACAATAGATGGATTATGGAAATGGCCAATGAATATAACAAGGAGACCTATTTTTGCTTCATCGACTATAGCAAAGCCTTCAACTGTGTTGATCACCAGAAATTTTGGAGTACTATGAAGGATATGGGTGTCCAAACCATCTGATCAGCCTCATTCAGGAACCTTCATATCAACCCAGAAGCAACAGTCTGAACAGAACATGACGGCACGGCATGGTTTTAAAGAAGAATGAGGCATCCGATAGTGCAAAATCCTGTCACAATTTCTCTTCAATTTATATGCAGAACCTATTTTCAGGAAGGCTGGACTTGCCAAAAAGAGGAAGGAATCAAAATTGCTGGATAAGTTATCAACAGTCTTAAATACACAGATGACACAACATTGAAAGCTCTTCTGTCACAAGGCTGAAAACTCGTCAAGTATCAGGACTACTTCTGACACTGTTCACACAGCAGTCAGACACTCTACATGATGCTGCTTTTGAGGAGCATAGATAGGCTCGTGCATCAACCAGTTGTGCTCCTGTTAGTAATCGGGCTTGCAGTAGTTAATTTCTGCTAGCCTGTAGATTACTGCTTGAGTCACATGTTGCAGGAGACCTATCACAGTTACCTCTGCCCTTTTTAAGATGGTGGAGCCTGTTCTCCCATGCCGATGATAGCTTTATGTGATCCCAGTCCTTGTGCGTTGTTATCCAGTTGCTGGTGAACTCTTGTGTGCTGTTTGGTGTGTTGTAGAAATACTCTTGTTGTTTATTTCCTCCTGGTCACTTATTGTTTATACCTTTGTGAGTGATTGCTGTTAGTTTGAGTCTTGGTTTTCCCCTGTCTGTTTATTTGTGTGGGATTAATCACTCCTGCCCAAGCCCTCTCATGGCTGGAAGGAGGACGGCCACTAGACCAGGGTTGTTCAGGAGCTAGGGTTAGGAAGGCAGTCCAAACATTGCCACCTTCAGACGTATCTTTGGGATCAGGGTCAGCTAGGGTTGCCATAGCCTGAAGGTCAGTTTAGGATCCTTTGCTCCTAGTGATCCCATCACACCCCATGACAGCTTCCTGATACTTCTAATAAAAATATTTTTTTCTTTTATTGTCTTCTAGCTCCATGGATTTCTTGACAACTCTTGATGTCTCTCTGGCTGATACCATATACTGTTTCTTTTTGCCAATTACAGTCTTCCATAGCCCTCTTAAGTGGCCTAGCTGCTCTATATATTTTTGTGTTTTCCATGCCATGTTAAGCCTATTGTTCTAGTTGCTTTCTATTAATCCAATAACATCCATTGAACAAGCTTACCTAGATAGTCCTCACTGAGCACTATATGAACAAGCTTACCTAGATAGTCCCCACTGAGTGCTATATGAACAAGGTTACCTAGATAGTCCCCACTGAGTGCTATATGAACAAGGTTACCTAGATAGTCCCCACTGAGTGCTATATGAACAAGGTTACCTAGATAGTCCTCACTGAGCGCTGTATGAACAAGCTTACCTAGATAGTCCTCACTGAGCGCTGTATGAACAAGCTTACCTAGATAGTCCTCACTGAGCACTATATGAACAAGCTTACCTAGATAGTCCCCACTGAGTGCTATATGAACAAGGTTACCTAGATAGTCCTCACTGAGTGCTGTATGAACAAGCTTACCTAGATAGTCCCCACTGGGTGCTATATGAACAAGCTTACCTAGATAGTCCCCACTGAGTGCTATATGAACAAGGTTACCTAGATAGTCCTCACTGAGTGCTGTATGAACAAGCTTACCTAGATAGTCCTCACTGAGCCTTGTATGAACAAGCTTACCTAGATAGTCCCCACTGAGTGCTATATGAACAAGCTTACCTAGATAGTCCTCACTGAGCACTGTATGAACAAGCTTACCTAGATAGTCCCCACTGAGTGCTATATGAACAAGCTTACCTAGATAGTCCCCACTGAGTGCTATATGAACAAGCTTACCTAGATAGTCCCCACTGAGTGCTATATGAACAAGGTTACCTAGATAGTCCCCACTTTGCAACTACAGATGGATTTGAGTAAATTGGAGAATTGGGCTGAAAAATGGCAAATGAGGTTTAACACAGATAAGTGTAAGGTTATGCACATGGGAAGGAGAAACAGATGCTACGATTACTTACTAAATGGGAAACTGCTGGGGAAATCAGACATGGAAAAAGACTTAGGCATCTTATTGAATAAGAATCTAAATTGGAGTGCCCAGTGTCAGGCAGCAGCCACCAAAGCAAATAGGGTGATGGGATGCATTAGAAGAGGTCTGGGGGCACGAGATGAAAACATCATTCTCCCTCTGTACAAATCACTAGTCAGACCACACTTGGAGTATTGTGTGCAGTTTTGGGCGCCGGTGCTCAAGAAAGACATTACTGAACTTGAAAGGGTTCAGAGGCGGGCTACTAAAATAATAAATGGAGTGGGTGCATTACAATACACGGAAAGGTTATCAAAATTAGGTCTATTTACTCTAGAAAAGAGAAGACTTAGGGGAGACCTAATAAATATGTACAAATATATCAGAGGGCCATACAGAGATCTCTCCCATGATCTGTTTGTACCAAGGACTATGACAAGAACAAGGGGGCATTCTCTTCGATTGGAGGAAAGAAAATTCCTACATCAGCATAGAAGAGGGTTCTTCACGGTAAGAGCAGTGAGGCTCTGGAACTCTCTTCCTGAGGAAGTGGTGATGGCCAACTCACTGAATGAATTTAAGAGAGGAATGGATTCTTTTCTTGATAGCAAAAGTATAGAAGGTTATAAATAGCATAATCTTACAGGTAGATAGAAGAGCGACCAAGATTATTAGAGGAATGGGGGGGGCTGCAATACCAAGACAGGTTATTAAACTTGGGGTTATTTAGTTTGGAAAAACAGAGGCTTAGGGGGATCTAATCACAATGTATAAATATATGAGGGGACAGTACAGAGACCTTTCCAAAGATCTCTTTACACCTAGGCCTACGACTGGAACATGGGGGCATCCGCTACGTCTGGAGGAAAGAAGGTTTAATCATAATCACAGACGAGGATTCTTTACTGTACGAGCAGTGAGACTATGGAGCTTTCTGCCACATGATGTTGTAATGAGTGATTCACTACTAACATTTAAGCAGAGCCTGGACGCTCTTCTTGAAAAATATAATATTACCAGTTATGTATATTAGATTTTATGACAGGGTATTGATCCAGGGAACTAGTCTGATTGCCGGATGTGGAGTCAGGAAGGACATTTTTTTGCCCATTGGAGCCTATTTGACACATTGTTTTTTTTTTTGCCTTCCTCTGGATCAACATGTTAGGCTACGGGTTGAACTAGATGGACTTAGAGTCTCCCTTCAACCTTAAAAACTATGAAACTATGAGCATTGTATGAAGAAGCTTACCTAGATAGTCCCCACTGAGTGCTATATGAACAAGCTTACCTAGATAGTCCCCACTGAGTGCTATATGAACAAGCTTACCTAGATAGTCCCCACTGAGTGCTATATGAACAAGCTTACCTAGATAGTCCCCACTGAGTGCTATATGAACAAGCTTACCTAGATAGTCCCCACTGAGTGCTATATGAACAAGCTTACCTAGATAGTCCCCACTGAGTGCTATATGAACAAGCTTACCTAGATAGTCCTCACTGAGCGCTATATGAACAAGCTTACCTAGATAGTCCCCACTGAGTGCTATATGAACAAGCTTACCTAGAAAGTCCCCACTGAGTGCTATATGAACAAGTTTACCTAGATAGTCCCCACTGAGTGCTATATGAACAAGCTTACCTAGATAGTCCCCACTGAGCACTATATGAACAAGGTTACCTAGATAGTCCCCACTGGGTGCTATATGAACAAGCTTACCTAGATAGTCCTCACTGAGCACTATATGAACAAGCTTACCTAGATAGTCCCCACTGGGTGCTATATGAACAAGCTTACCTAGATAGTCCCCACTGAGTGCTATATGAACAAGCTTACCTAGATAGTCCCCACTGGGTGCTATATGAACAAGCTTACCTAGATAGTCCTCACTGAGCACTATATGAACAAGCTTACCTAGATAGTCCCCACTGAGTGCTATATGAACAAGCTTACCTAGATAGTCCTCACTGAGCACTATATGAACAAGCTTACCTAGATAGTCCCCACTGGGTGCTATATGAACAAGCTTACCTAGATAGTCCCCACTGAGTGCTATATGAACAAGCTTACCTAGATAGTCCTCACTGAGCACTATATGAACAAGCTTACCTAGATATTCCCCAATGAGTGCTATATGAACAAGCTTACCTAGATAGTCCCCACTGAGCGCTGTATGAACAAGCTTACCTGCAGTTAGGTCCAGAAATATTTGGACAGTGACACAATTTTGGCGAGTTGGGCTCTGCATGCCACCACATTGGATTTGAAATGAAACCTCTACAACAGAATTCAAGTGCAGATTGTAACGTTTAATTTGAAGGTTTGATCAAAAATATCTGATAGAAATTGTAGGAATTGTACACATTTCTTTACAAACACTCCACATTTTAGGAGGTCAAAAGTAATTGGACAAATAAACCAAACCCAAACAAAATATTTTTATTTTCAATATTTTGTTGCGAATCCTTTGGAGGCAATCACTGCCTTAAGTCTGGAACCCATGGACATCACCAAACGCTGGGTTTCCTCCTTCTTAATGCTTTGCCAGGCCTTTACAGCCGCAGCCTTCAGGTCTTGCTTGTTTGTGGGTCTTTCCGTCTTAAGTCTGGATTTGAGCAAGTGAAATGCATGCTCAATTGGGTTAAGATCTGGTGATTGACTTGGCCATTGCAGAATGTTCCACTTTTTTGCACTCATGAACTCCTGGGTAGCTTTGGCTGTATGCTTGGGGTCATTGTTCATCTGAACTATGAAGCGCCGTCCGATCAACTTTGCGGCATTTGGCTGAATCTGGGCTGAAAGTATATCCCGGTACACTTCAGAATTCATCCGGCTACTCTTGTCTGCTGTTATGTCATCAATAAACACAAGTGACCCAGTGCCATTGAAAGCCATGCATGCCCATGCCATCACGTTGCCTCCACCATGTTTTACAGAGGATGTGGTGTGCCTTGGATCATGTGCCGTTCCCTTTCTTCTCCAAACTTTTTTCTTCCCATCATTCTGGTACAGGTTGATCTTTGTCTCATCTGTCCATAGAATACTTTTCCAGAACTGAGCTGGCTTCATGAGGTGTTTTTCAGCAAATTTAACTCTGGCCTGTCTATTTTTGGAATTGATGAATGGTTTGCATCTAGATGTGAACCCTTTGTATTTACTTTCATGGAGTCTTCTCTTTACTGTTGACTTAGAGACAGATACACCTACTTCACTGAGAGTGTTCTGGACTTCAGTTGATGTTGTGAACGGGTTCTTCTTCACCAAAGAAAGTATGCGGCGATCATCCACCACTTTTGTCATCCGTGGACGCCCAGGCCTTTTTGAGTTCCCAAGCTCACCAGTCAATTCCTTGTTTCTCAGAATGTACCCGACTGTTGCTTTTGCTACTCCAAGCATGTCTGCTATCTCTCTGATGGATTTTTTCTTTTTTTTCAGCCTCAGGATGTTCTTCACCTCAATTGAGAGTTCCTTAGACCGCATGTTGTCTGGTCACAGCAACAGCTTCCAAATGCAGAACCACACACCTGTAATCAACCCCAGACCTTTTAAGTACTTCATTGATTACAGGTTAACGAGGGAGACGCCTTCAGAGTTAATTGCAGCCCTTAGAGTCCCTTGTCCAATTACTTTTGGTCCCTTGAAAAAGAGGAGGCTATGCATTACAGAGCTATGATTCCTAAACCCTTTCTCCGATTTGGATGTGAAAACTCTCATATTGCAGCTGGGAGTGGCACTTTCAGCCCATGTTGTATATATAATTGTATTTCTGAACATGTTTTTGTAAACAGCTAAAATAACAAAACTTGTGTCACTGTCCAAATATTTCTGGACCTAACTGTATATAGTCCTCACTGAGCCTTGTATGAACAAGCTTACCTATATAGTCCTCACTGAGTGCTATATGAACAAGCTTACCTATATAGTCCTCACTGAGTGCTATATGAACAAGCTTACCTATATAGTCCTCACTGAGTGCTATATGAACAAGCTTACCTATATAGTCCTCACTGAGCACTGTAAATTGCTGTGTGAGCATTGATGCTCTCTTGCATGACATTGTGTACAGCTATGGCACTTTAATCTTAGACTCTTCAGTAACCGATAGTCTACACCTCTCTGGCACTTCTGTAGCCTTCTGTGTCACTCAGCACCTCCCCACTATAGGCAATGGTAATTGGCATACCGGGCACCATGTCGCCTGCTTCCAGCATTCTTCTCTTGTCACAGTTGGCTGAACACTTATCTCACTTCATTAGTTTTTAACACTTTTCATGTGCAACATCCATTGTTTCTCATTGCTAGGAGACGAAATTTACACACCCATAAGAGAGAAAATAGAAAATCAGTCTCTGATTTCACAGTTCCGTGTCCGCCTTTTTTAAAGATTTTTTTACATTGTTAACTACAATATGTTTAATCTTTTTTATACATATATAATATACATATATATATTTTATCTTTGTTTTTCATATGTGATGATTTTTATAATTGTTCTTATATTTGGACTTTAACTCCATGTACTGTTGTCTATGTAGAGTTCGGAAAGTTGTTTTGTGTATATTGTACCTCATGTAGCCTCTTTTGCAGAACTGAAATGCGTCTCTCTCCCCCAGAGGGAATACCGGCACACTCACATTCCCGGCAGTTCAGCAGTGCCTTCTCCATCCTCAATCCCTGCTGCCAACTCCCAAGCCTACTGGGAGTACACATAGGGTGTGCGCACCTATGGCACCCCTGAGGCTTCAGGGGCCACAGGGTACTGCACCTCACCTGAGGTGCAGTATTCATCTCGGATACGTGAGAGGTCATCACCGGTAAACAACCACAACACATCCAACAGATAACATGGGAGCTCTGTCAGTGGGACAGGGTAGGTGCCAGGGGTGGCTATCACGAGGTATGGGACCTCTTGCCCACTAGTTCAGCAACCTGGGAGGAGGGGCACTTGCAGGGGAAGTGAGGAAAGAAGGGGGATCCCATGGTTTGCGGGGAGTGCTGCAGGCACCCGTGACCCGTTCCACGGCCCAGGAGCTGGGGTGAAGGGAATACCACTGGAAAGGACACACAGAAGGAAACACCGACCTTGACCTCTGAACTATCCTGGATCGGCTGGAGATCATCACAATGGTGGTGTGACTTCAGTGAGTAAAGAACTTGAACAGCACCCTCTGTGTCATCCCATCATTGCCGGCGGTCCCATCATCGCACCCATGCCCCATAGGCGACTACTACTCCCAACATCCTCCCTGGGGCCTGAGCTCTGCCTATGTAGAGCTGTACCATCCGGGCTGCATTATCTTCCGCCCTAGAGAAGACCTCCCACTGCAGTGGCTCCCATATTTAGCTGCCCCACACAGGTGGCGTCACGAATAACTACTCCCATCATCTCCATCTTTATTAACACTGCCGGGGTCATGGAACCGGGCCAGGCTGCTGTGACAACCCGAATCGTCACCGGCCCGGTGATGAGTAACCCCAGAGACCCCGTGGGTGCGTCACACCTATTCTTAAAGAGCCAGCGTTCCCTAACCTGGAAGTGTCTCTCAGCCAAGGCACCCTCCCCTTATGGGAGGTGCCTGAGCAACGTGGTCTATTTTTTA